>NC_064848.1:72806578-73059078 GCF_024139225.1 Suncus etruscus | reverse complement strand
AAAGAAGAAAGAAAGAAGAAAGAAAGAAAGAAAGAAAGAAAGAAAGAAAGAAAGAAAGAAAGAAAGAAAAGAAAGAAAGAAAGAAGAAAGAAAGAAAGAAAGAAAGAAAGAAAGAAAAGAAAGAAAGAAAGAAAGAAAGAAAAAGAAAGAAGAGGGAGGGAGCACAAAACCTTGCCACAACAGAACTCCTCCCTTTGTTTTTTGTTTTTTTTTTTACTCTTGTGGTTATTATTTGCTGATTTGTTTTCTGTTGCTGTTGTTGTTGTTGCTGGGTGCTTTTCATGTTTTTGGTAGTTACTGTCTTTTTTTTTTTACTTTTGTTTGTTGGTTTTTTATGTTATGTTTTTCTTTTTCTTTCTTTTTTTTTTTTTGTCTTCTCAGAGCACAACCACACACTTGAATCATCTTGTTCTGCCTCATGAATTGGGGGGGGAGGGGGGATAAAAATGAATGGTACCAAGGCCAAACAGCTGTATGAACATTGAGTGGAAATAAAAAAATGATCAGACTTAAACACCAAACCCAAAGTCAACAACAACAGAATCGACACCCTATCTACAACAAGCTATACCCAGAGGGAAATAGTTACACTAGCTCTGGGGGTGGGGGGGGTGGCAAAGGAAGAAGATATGGGACATATGTTGGGAAAGGGGTGGGGGGAGGACAACCCTGATGGTGAGAATGGCCCTCATTAATTGTCACTATGTACCTAAAATATTACTGTAAAAGATTTGTTATTCACTTTTGGTCACAATAAAAATTATTTTAAAAAAAAGGTGGGGGGGATGTCCATAGTCCATGAAACAAATGTTTTCTTCTCCTTTTCTGGTTCTTTTTCCAAAGCCATGAACAAAAGAGCATGAAGATCCAAGACCTCTTGGCAACACTCTGACAGTGTGATTCAATTTTAGAAAAAATTAACACAATAAAAGGTAAAGGAATTTGGAAGAAACTGGGAATTTGGTAAATTAACTTTCTCAATCAAATCTTGTCCAAAGCTGGCTTATTGGCTAGAAAAAAAGCTCTTAATTATTTAAGCTTTTTATTATTATTATTTCCACCAGAAGATTCCCTAGGGAGACTTTAACTAGAAAGCTGTTTTTCAGGATAGAATGTTGAGAAATGTAGGTCAGTTAGGTCAAGCACTGCTTTACACAGATGAGACCCTGGATTTAATTCCCTATACTAGAAACAAACAAAAACCAGGAACAGAAAGATCATCAACACAGGAAGAGCTAGGGTTGAAGCAATAAGTCAATAAATACATAAGTGATAAATTTTATTTTATTTAAGAGATGCAATCAACAAAACTCATAGTGAGAGATTTATATGAGAGAAAGATATTTCAAGGGAGATTGCTAGATTTCTGGGAGGTAAACTATGTTGTTATTCCTTAAATTCAGAACCAGTGAAGAAATAGTTTGCTTCAGGTTGAATGAGAGTTTGGAAGAGGTAAGCATCACCATACACACTAGTTCTGAGAATCCCATGAGCTGCCCAAGTGGAAATTTCATGGACAGTGTGTAAACACATAAGAAAGGAGTAATAAAACAGAACTAGTTAACAAGATAGAACTTTCTGCCACTTACATCTGTCACAGATGTAAAAGAACAAGTCTATACAATTTCTACCGTCAATCTATTTTCAGATGGTGAAATGACAAACTGATGGCATGAAAAATTTGGACAATGTATTCTTTATTTTAAAAATGAAGCAAAAGAGAGTCTTTCCTGTCTGTAGAAATTTATAGAAATGCTAGGGAAAGAGCGATTTGGGTATGAGCCTTAATGAATAGACTAGAGCAGAAAAACCTAATAATGTTAGTAAATTGATAATTCAAGAAAGAGTTTGACTCATAACACACAATAAAATCTTCCATT
Source organism: Suncus etruscus (assembly GCF_024139225.1). NCBI lineage: Eukaryota > Metazoa > Chordata > Mammalia > Eulipotyphla > Soricidae > Suncus > Suncus etruscus. Next base: position 73,057,198 of record NC_064848.1, on the reverse strand, counting down.
CCTCAAATCTTTCTCTAATCACAAGCAGGGAAATGAGGGAAATTCTGAAATTCAGAGAATTTAAGTAATTTACACAAAGTCACACAGCTTGATAGTGGCTAAATTGTACTCCTAGTGCAGGCCTAGCTGATCTTTCCTGTCCTACTTCTCATGCCTTTTTTCATTGCCTATTTCTCCTCCTAGACCCAATATGTATATGTGGAGATGAATCTTTATAAACTTTGCAGGGATGAAGAGTCAGTAGTTTTATAAAATCAAAGTCCTCTTAGCAGCTGCAAAATAGGAATCAATCCCAGATGACCTGTTATAATCATGTGACTTTCTTTTTTTTATGTGATTTTCTTATATTTTTCTTTTTCCCTTATCTCCTTTTCTTCCCTTTTGTTTTTTTTCTTCCTCATTTCTCTTCCTTCCTTTCTTTCTTACTTTCATTCTTTCTTTTCTTTCTTTCCTTTATCTTTCTGTCCCAATATTACATTTATTAGAAAATTATAAAACATCTCAGGTGGGAAACAACAGATAAAAAGTCCAACAGGAATGCCAAATAAATGACAAAGATAAGACTATATTTCTACTGGCTCTGTGCAAATATCTTTCCTTATCTAGAACTTTTCAGGGGGTTTGTTCACTTTTGTTTGCACAGTCAACAAAATCTGAGATAAAAACTTTCCCACTATCCCGAAGACTACTGGATACTGGATGGGAAGTGTGTGAGTGTGTGTGTGTGTGTGGTGTGTGTGTGTGTGTGTGTGTGTTGTGTGTGTGTGTGTGTAAGAGAGAGAAAGAGAGAGACAGAGAGACCAAAAAGTATTTCAATATTTCAAGAGGATGATGATTCCTTGAGAAAGTGAAGACTTTGGTTCCCATAAAACTGATTATGGATTATGGGTGTGTCATTTTCATTGCAGTAAAATTACATGCCAATAGTGCTAAACTCAATAAAAATTTCACAGGGGCTAAAATATAAAGTTGATGTCCACTCTCTGTCCCAAATGACGCTGTAGACTAAGGTCACATTAAAGAAATTATGAACCCTCAGGAAATTATGAACCATCAAGGAAATTGAAAGTTCCTGGAAAAAAAAAAAAAAAAGAAAGTTCCTGAGAGACAGACAGGGATTTTTGCCACATCCCGTGCATATATAGTCAGCCCTGATTTGGTTGTTATGGGATATTTTTGGTTATTGGTTTTTTGGATTTTTTTATTTTATTTTATTTTATTTTTTATTTTTCACAGCATTATTTATGGTACATAGTGACAACGAATGAGGGGCACTCCCACCCCAGGGCTGTCCTCCCTCCACCCCCATTTCCAGCATGCATCTCATATCTCCCTCCCTTTCTCCCACCATACTAGTGCAACTGGTCTCCACTTTATAGCTTGTTGTAGATTGTCTATTCTGTTGTCTTTTGGATAAAAAGGATAAGAAGAAAAAAGAAAAAAGAGAGAAGAAAAGAAAAAAAAAAGGAAGAGAGGAAAAAATGGCCGCAACTACCAAAAAAGAGAAAAAGAAGAAAAAAATGCACCTGACTAATGAGAAAAAAAAAAGCACCAAATAATAATCACAGGAGTGAAAATAAAAGGGAAGAGAAAAGTGGAGGAAAGAAGGAAAATAAAGTCAAAAACTAACAAATCAAAACAAAACAAGAAAAAGAAGGGGTGCTGCAGTGGTAGGGTTTGGTGTTCCCTCCACTATTTTTTTTTTTTGGATAGGCACAGTAAGCATTGTGGGAGTTTTTTGGATTTTTTAACAGAATAATATAGCATAAATATCTCAGACCTTTTGTGCTTTTCCACAAAAATTATTCACAATAATCAAAATAATAGTAAAACTCATTTAACACAATAGTCCCCTCTTTCAGATGTTTTGGATGTTCAAGATTTGGGGTTTTATAGTATTGCAACTGACATGTTTGAATAGTTCTCTCTTTAATTTAATTTAATTTAATTTAATTAATTAATTTATTTATTTTGGTTCTTGGGTCACACTGGTGAGGCTCAGGAGTTACTCCTGGCTATGCACTCAGAAATCGCTCCTGGCTTGAGGGACCATATGGGACATTTGGGCATCAAACCGCTGTCCAACTAGGTTAGCCACGTGCAAGGCAAATGCTCTACCATTGTGTCATTGCTGCGGCCCCAACTCTCATTACTTTTTTTTTAGAAATAACTAATGCTGTTATTTAATTTTTTATGGATTTTGGTATACTTTAGGTACCAAAATTTACCTCACTCAGAGTTCTTTACAATATTTTAACATCTAGTTTACTAGAAACGGAAACTACAAGATAATTCCTAAGCAAAATGCTCACTCTGAACAGCAATATGACATGAATGGTATGTGTGATGGAGAAAGAATGACGGGGGGTGGGGGAGATGAGGGCATGCCATGTAGGTGGCATATTAGGGGACTTGCACTGTCTACTATATCAGCATTTCCAAACATAGGCTATTTGAGGCATCAGTGCACTATGAATATATCTAGTCTCAGGGGAAAAAAAGCATCACCTGGCCCTGTGTCAGGAAACCTCGGCCTCAAAATATATTGAATTTGGAGAACTCGGAGCAGCTGCACTGATACACATTTCTCTCATCATTTATTCCATTAATGGAGAATTCCTCTTGGCAAGGTGGCATGGCCCTTGTGTCAGCAAAAACCTTGTATAATTTAGTAGTGTTTTCCCAAAATAGTCAAAGGGCTGGAATGTCTCAGAGGCAGACAAATTACCTACAAGGATTTCATCAGGAAGAACCTTGCCAGAGGGGGCTCATCACATTCAATCACAGGTGAGGAAGCAACGTGACATGGGAAGCCAACCTATTAACGCACCAGTGTATGCCTGCCTATTATTAAAGGGAGAAAGTTTAAAATGGGTCATTAATAAATAACTGCTTTAATATTTGAAATTAAGAAATTCTCACAATGGAATATTATGCAGCTGTCAGGAGAGATGAAGTCATGAAATTTTCCTATACATGGATGTACACGGAATCTATCATGCTGAGTGAAATAAGTCAGAGAGAGAGAGAGAAAGACGCAGAATGGTCTCACTCATCTATGGGTTTTAAAAAAAATGAAAGACATTCTTGCAATAATAATTTTCAGCTAGAAGTTACAGCTCACCTCAGGAAGCTCACCACAAATAAGGATGAGTTTAGTTAGAGAAATAACTACGTTTTGAACTATCCTAATAATGAGAATGTACGAGGGAAATAAAAAGCCTATTTAGAGGGGCCGGGCGGTGGCGCTCGAGGTAAGGTGCCTGCCTTACCTGCGCTAGCCTAGGAGACGGACCGCGGTTCGATCCCCCGGCGTCCCATATGGTCCCCCAAGCCAGGAGCGACTTCTGAGCGCATAGCCAGGAGTAACCCCTGAGCGTCACCGGGTGTGGCCCAAAAAACCAAAAAAAAAAAAAAAAAAAAAAAAAGCCTATTTAGAGTACAGGTGGGGGTTGGGTGGGGAGGAAGGAGATTTGGGACATTGGTGATGGGAATGTTGCACTGGTGATGGGTGGTGTTCTTTACATGACTAAAACCCAAACACAATCATGTATGTAATAACGTTGTTTAAATAAAAAAAAAAAAAGAAAAGAAATTCTCATTAGATTCCAAGATAGGTTTCTATGGGATCTCAAGAGATCCCAGGATAGTTGGTGGTTTATATTTTTTCTTTTATGGTCATCTAAATATTATATCTAAGTGGTTAATGGCTGTTTGGATTTTCTTTACAGATGTTCTCATAATATGTTTCATTTTTTTATTTTTAGAAGTAATTTATAATCTTCAGTCTCTGCACATTTAGTCCTCCCAACAGGCTGTTCTCTCCTAAAACATGTATCATAAATGGAATGACTACCCTTATGAAAACCTTGAAATCTGTCAGCATAAACAAATAGATAGATGTTTCTCAAACATCAGTTAATGGTAGTTATTGTATAAATACAATTTGATCCAGAGTCTGGGGGAGAAACTACTTTGTTTAGGAAAATTATGTGACAAGCCATTTGGGTGAGAAAGATGAAATCTCAATGATTTCAAATATAAGTAGATAGAAAAACCAAACTGCTGAGGCTAAGGAAATATTGAGATAGAAAGAGAAGTAAAGGAATGTAAGTGGGATTGTAAAAGAAAAGACATAATTAAATAATAAAGCTAGATCTGTGAGAGGCAAATGGTAATTAGTTGTAATTTCCTATGCCTATGGTCTTTTTAGAGTAATATTCAAATTAAGTTGATTTTATTTCTACAACAGAAAATTAAAATTGATATAGAACTTTTATAAAGCAATTGGCAATACACGCAAAACTTGATTTAGCCAAATAATTTCAATTTTTTAATAATATCTTTATTTAAACATCTTCATTACAACATGATTGTGATTAGGTGTCAGTCATGTAAAGAACACCCGCTTCACCACTGCAATATTCCCACCACCAATATCCCAAATCTCCCTCCACCCACCCCCACCTGTACTCTAGTCAGGTTTTCCTGTTCCCTCATTCATTCACATGGTTATGATAGTTCTTAGTGTAGTTATTTCTCTAACTGCATGTACCACAATTCTTAATATCCTAAAATGTGGGGAGAAAACTGGGAAGAGTCTAAATTCTAATACAGGGATTTAAAAATAAACCTAGATGGAATAATATACAATTCTTAAATACAATGTAAAACCATACTGCTGTTTCTATTCATCAGAAATGTACATCTTTGGGTGCATTGTATCCTTGTATCCTTATAAAATCTAGGTAATATTTGTTGACAGAACATGTATGAATGTTTTATCACCTTTTAAACTTTACCAAATAATTGAGGATAAATACTAATTCTTCATTAAAAGCTTGATAAACATCTCACATGACAGAGACTGGTGTGCATCTAAAAGACCAACCAGTATTGGTGTGATTGCTGTGAGAAAGGAAATTCCATTCATTACTGATGAGAATGTCAACTGGTTCAGCCTTTTTAGAAAACAATATGGACATTCCTCAAAATACTAGAAATTAAGCTTCCATATGATCTGCTTTCATATGACCTAACTCCCATAGAAGCCAAAAATAATATGCAGAAAAGCCCTCTGTATGTCTATGTTCACTGCAGCACTCACAATAGCCGGAATCTGGAAACAAATCAAGTGCTCAAGAACATATGAGTAGATAAAGAAACTGGTACATCTACACAATGGAATACTATTGAACTGTTAGAAAAAATGAAATTTGCTTATACATAGGTGGGTAGATATGGAGAATTATGCTGAGTAAAATTAGTCAGAAGGAGAGGGATAGATAGAATGACTGCACTCATTTATGATGCAATGACTGAAAATCATAAACAAATTGGTAACAGTGTATCTGAAGGTGATTTAATTAAAGAATTTATTTTGGGGGGGTAAAGCGGGTGGCACAGTGATAGGGCATTTGCCTTGCACACGGCTGACCTAGACCTCGGTTCAGTTCCCGGTGTCCCATATGGTCCCCCAAGCCAGGAGCAATTTCTGAGCACATAGCCAGGAGTAACCCCTGAGCATCACGGGGTGTGGCCCAAAAACCGAAAAAATAGGAGAGAAATTAATGAAGCCATATGATTCTAAACTTTGGTTTTGTTGCAGCAGTTTTCTTATTTGTGAAAAAAAATTTATTATCCCATTCTCAGTAATGTTCTTACATCGCCACAGATCCAGAGTATGGAGCTTTTTACACTTGGCTCCTATCATGCTAGCTATCACATCATAATCTTCGATCATTACACAACTACCCAAACTGAGGTGTTGAAGCTTTGAACAGAAGTTCAAAATGCTGAGCAGCGCTGTTTGCTCTATTTTTGTTCAATAGAGAACAAGTCGTTTAAGGCCACATAACATGGCAATGTGGTTGAAAGCTTGAGGTGGTAGTTTATCACAGGATGACATATTTAAATCCTGTAGATTTGGACACACCTCAGAAATAATCTCCAAGCAAGTTTCATTAAGGAAGTGGCTGCACGATAATTCAAGTCGTACTAATTCAGTCGTACTAATTCAGATCCTTCTGGAGGAGCTTGACCTCGGCTGGTGCCCTACCCAGCACTGGGTGTTTTGCCAGACTGGCACGCCAGCTCCCAGACTTGCAAAAACTCTTTCTTACAGCCAACAGGTCAGTGTGTGACACAGACATTGAAGAATTGGCTTGTAATTGTTCCAGGTTACGGCAACTGGACATATTAGTTGTTTGAGTCACACCCCCCAATTTTCAAGGCTTACTACTGACTTTGCACTCAAGGATCACCCCGACTTTGCCTCCTGCGGCCCCCAGGAACAAGATTGGTAAGCCCTGCATCCTTGAGAAAACTCCTGGAGTCCTGTAAAGATCTTTCCTTACTTGATGTGTCCTTCTGTTCACAGATTGATAATAGAGCTGTTCTAGAGCTTACTGTGAGCTTTCCAAAAGTATTCATTAAAAAGAGCTTTACTCAGTGACTTGATCTGTGTTCTAGATTAAAAATTAATGTGCTTCGTTGGGTCTTATTTGAGAAGTGGTTTTCAATACCATTAAGACATTTATGTTCCAATTGGCTATTTGATGATTTTGAAGAAAATATGAAATTGTCTATTAAGTAAAAATGTAAAGAAATGTTTTCAGAAAATAATAAGCAATTTTATTTAAGTGTGAATGGCTATATTATTTTTATCTTTTATCAATCAGTATATTATGCTTTAATCAGTATTTACATGTTGAATAAAGAGTAACATGTAAGCATTTGAATGTATTTTAAGGAAACAGCAATAAAATATTTATGAAAAATAAAAAAATAAAAATAAATAAATACATTTATTAAAATTTTCTATTTCTTCCTGATTAAGTTTTGGAACGCTGTATGTTTCTGTGAGTTTGTTCTTTTCTTTTAGGCTATCCAACTGATTGCCATATGATTGTACATACACACATTGACAAAGCAAGTCAGACTAAGGGGAGGGCTTCCTCTGAAATGACATTCCACTGAAAGGTCTATCGATTGATCATCTAGGTGACTTCCTCTCCTTCCCCCAAAGATATTATGCATAAGTCCTTTTTTTTTTTTTTTTTTTTTTTTGGTTTTTGGGCCACACCCGGTGACGCTCAGGGGTTACTCCTGGCTATGCGCTCAGAAGTCGCTCCTGGCTTGGGGGACTATGCCCCGCATAAGTCCTTTATCACCTGATTCACCTTCATTAAGTACAAATTCATTATTTTCTTGTATTGTCTTCTGTAATGACCCCGTTAATGACCCCATCACCCAACAGCACATCAAAGTATATATATAAGGTTTTTAGAGAAATCTACCTCATCAAATTCCACCTGGAAGAATCTTCTAAATGTGTCTATATTTTGTCACCTACTAATGAGATTCTCAGAGCAAGCATCCATGTACTCATGAACTGTATTAAAGGGAAGATTTCCTATACATTCTGTGTAGAAAGATTCAGAGGAAGCTCTTATAGCTATAGAAGCCATGTACAGCAGTATTACTTCCTTGGAACTTCTGCCATTGCTGAATTTGCGCTGGGTCCAATCCTAGTTAACAAGGTCCACCATTTTCCTTGTATTTTCCCAATAAAAACTTTTTATTAGTTTGTTTGTTTTCCTACCTGAATCAGTAATTTAGAGAGTGAACAACTTACCCTTCCTGAAGGATGTGCAGGAAAGTAATGTAAAATAAAATAAGATTATGTAATTTAATTCATAAAGAGCCAGGTTACAAAGGAACATATTCAAATTATTTAGTGTCTCGTGGCCTGAGTTTCAAGGTTAACTGATCACTGGTGTCCTTTCTTAATCTATCTTTTCATGGGTCTATAGCAATGTAATAATAGTGATGAGAACTATAATAATAATACCATCATGTGATAATACTCTCACTGACAAGTGAGTAGTGGTCAATTTTTAATCTATCTTTATTCTGTCTCTTCTTTGAACCACACAGTAAGTAGCTAAAGCAAACATTATCATTCTAATTTGCAGGTCCCCTTTAGAGATGGCATAGCTTTTCTTTTTTTCATAATAGCAGAACTCAGATTCACATTTTCCTGACTCTGACTTTAAAGTTGTTATATTCATAAAGTTCAATAAAAGTCTCTTTTTATGCAAAGAAATAAGGGGTTTGTGCAACTAAGGTAATGCAAGTACAATTCAAAATAATGTATTTTTTTCAATCTAGATTCAAATCCCTTTTGGTATTACAAAGCATTTCAGTTCTTGTGAAGTCAGCCTCATCTGTCCAGAAGAGAAAATAGTAGGATGCCAGTACTCTCAGAGCTCAAGGGGAATAAAGTTCGCACTTAAACATGCATTAGTTTTTTTATTGTTACTCTATTATCACAGATGGTGTAGCGTAAAACAAAAAAAAAATTGCTCTTAAAGGTTCACCACTCGAGAGTCTGACATAGGCTCCACTGCACTAAATTAATATGTTGACTGAGTTAATGCCTTCTGGAGTCTTCTCTGACAGAGAATCTGTTTTCTCATCTTTTCTATTGTGAATGGCCTGCCCGCATTCCTTAGGTCAGGTTTTTCACTATTCGTCCTCAAATCCAGCACTGTTGTCACATCCTTTTCTCTGATCACAGTGGGGAAATGTTCTCCACTGTTAATGAGCCAAACAATTAGAATAAACCTACCCAGAATATCCAGGATAATATCTCTATCTCATGGTCTTTAATCATATTGACAAAATCCCTTTGATGTTCAAAGAACATATATTCACAGACGCTAGGATTAGAATGCAAATGTTTTTGAAGGGTCAATATTCCATCGAATCTACTGATTTTTTTTTCACTTATTTTATTTAAAATCTTAGATCTAAAAGTCTTTCAGTGTATTTTATATGCCAAATATCAAAGTAAGCACTTGTTATAAATTGCTACAAACTTTTATTTTAAATACTATGAAATTGATATTTATCCCTATTTTATATCTTTAAAATTGAAACTCGTGGGCTAAGTAACAACTCTACCAAGTTACCCAGCTATTTAGGAAAAAAATACGTTTATAAATCACTCGTAAACAACCATGTGCAGCAGAAAAAGCCACTGTTCAATTAAATCGTTTGTTACTAGGCACAAAGCTGTCATGTAGTTAAGCTCAGCTGAGAATCTCACAAATATCTCTGTGTACAGAAAGGTCTCCTTATCCTCAGACTTAGCTTATAACCTGATCCCTTTGCTTTAATGTATGCCAGCAAAAGACATCAAGATGGCAAAAGTTTCCCCAAAAGGGGAAATAAAGCCTTCTAAAACCTCTGTAGACTCAAAATTTTGGTAATACAGGACAAATGAGACAGGTTTCTTGGGCATCTGCTAGTACTTGGCATTCTCACACTGCACAATGAATTTCAAAATTATCATTTTGGGCCAACCAAGGCTTTAAATAGCACCTCCTTACAGCCAAGCTAGTTTTTATAGCCTGTTTTCTCTATTAGGAGCATGTGAGAGCTCACAAGCTATTGGAAACAAATGTCTCCAAGTAAATTCTTTTATAAATTTGGTTTGTTTAAATTGCTTTAAGGACATTGTAAGTGAAGACACAATATGCAAAATTAAATCTTCCAGATGCTAAGACTATATATCCCCCCCAAAAAATTTGAAATACCAATTGCTACCCAAAACAAGATCCTGAGATAGAAATGCATATTATACATTTATACCAGGGCCAAGAAGTGTGAGAATAAAAGAAAATAAAACCAAAGCCAAAATGATAGCACAGTGGGCAAAGCGCTTGCCTTGCACATGGCAGACCTGAGTTTAAATCTTAGCATCCCATAATGTTTTCTCGGACGACCAGAAGTGATCCCTAAGCACAGTACTGGGACTAAGTCCTAAGCACAGACAGGTGTGACCCAAAAACAAACAGAAGAAAAGAAAAGAAAGGAAAAAAGAAGGAAAAGATCATCTCAACACATTTGATACATTCTGTTTTCTATTATTTTAGTTTGGTTTTGCTTTGTTTTGTTTTTAGGCCACACCTGCCTATGCTCAGGAATTAGCCCTGGCTCTGCATCAGGAATAATTTATGACAGAGATGAAGAGACCATATGGGATACTAGGGATTAAAACCAGGTTGACTGCAAAAGCCCAAGGCTACCAGGATTGCAGGGTTGCACACTGCAGGGGCCCAAGGCTGCCAGGGCCAGGTGCTGCAAGGCTTGCTGGGAACCATGGGCCCCCAGCTGCTGGGTGGAGCCTCATGTCCACTTAGGAATGCCAAGATGTAGTGACTGCCTGCCTGGCACTGAGAGAGAAAAAAGAGAAGAAACTAAGTATAGTTTTTATTTCTCCTGGTGTCTGAGACCTGCTACCTCTGCCCAGGAGTTTCAGAAAGAGGGAGAAAGAGTTAGAAGGAAATTCACTGGCCAGAGGAGGCCTGTGTTCAAAGAAGAAAGAAAGGGGAATAGATAAAGAGTAGGCAGTAGCTTTCTGGTCCTTTATCTCTGGCCCCCATTGAGCCAGCGGGCACTGCTCTGGTCACTATCCTGACCTAACCTCAACAGCCCAAGTTTTTCCTTTTATACCCAGCACAACAAGGAGGCATGACGAAGGGGCTTGTCCAGGGGGCGTGTCCAGGTTCAACAATCATTACAGTGGGGATATCCAAAGGGCATGTTCAGGTTCAACAGTCATTACCATGGGGGTACCCAAGGGACGTGTCCAAGTCCAACTGCCATAAAGATGACCAAGTGCAAGGCAAAAAGCTCTACTTGTATTATCATTCCAGCCCCTGTTCTCTATAACTTATTTTTGTTCTGTATAACTTTTGAAGAATAAAGTTCATTTAATTTGCACAGCAGCAATAAATGACCCAATTTTACTACTAATAATACAGCCTTAGAAAGATAAAAGTAATAGGCTATGGTCAGCTGGACAAGCATCATGACTATAAAAACAATACTCTAAACTTCGTACCAGACCCAAGAAGCTAGGCTCAAGGCTAGGCTCAAGAACCAGGACTGTCTGATTTGAAGACAGTTGTACATGGAAAATACTTGTTTGCTTGTAAACTCTGTGGGAGACAGAAAGCATTAAAACTGAAGATAAAAATAAAAGACTGTCAGGTGCAACTGACTTAGATACAGCCAGTACAATTTTCTCACACCTAACTTGGGTAGTGATAGTAACACCTTATAATTGCACAGCAACCTTCTCAGCTAAGCTCGGAGCTCTTACTTAAACATTCACATTCATCTTCCCAACAGCTCTAGAATGATGGAGACAGTAAAATTATCTTTCTTTACAGAGGAAAAAACTAACAAATTTGTTCAAGCTCATTTGAGACACATTTGGGACTTTTGTGAAGACTGCTAATCCATTGACTTAGATTAAACAAATTTATCATTTTGGGCTCACAGATACATGGATGAAGCACCCATTTAGTCAACTGTTCTAGGCTCTGTGAAATACCTGGCAGAATGACCCACATCATTGGATATATGTAACAAGAGGGACCTCTGTGTTCTTTACCCTATCTTCCAGCAGTTCTCATAGACAAGACACCTTTTCAGTAACAGTACTGCAAACCACAGTGTGTCTAAATGGTAAAACAGGGGAGAGACAGAGAGAGAATATTTACCAGAGGCAGGCAGGGAAGAAGGCAGCAGGAGATAGCAGGAAAACAGGGACTCTGGTGGTAGGAAATGTGCACTGGTAAAGGGAAGGGTGCTGGACATATTACTGAAAGTCAATCATGAACAACTTTTTAACTATGTGTCTTATGGTTATTCAATTAAAGTATTTTTAAAAATATTTTTGTTTTATTTTATTTGCTAAACAATACATTTGCACTATTGAAAAGCAATATATTGTCCTAAGAAAGTTTCATCTATCAAATTAATAGATTTGCAGACCAACCCTCCCTAAGACCTCAAATCCTTGAATAAGAAAGATCCTCCATTATTTCCCAGGATGAAATCTAGCTTTAGTATTTCTGACTCTAACTATAAGAACGCTTCAGGTAGTAAAACCACTGAAGAGAACAGAGAGAGGATAAAGGAAAAAGGGGAAGGAATCTTTGGCAGAGAAGGGAACCTGAAGAGGGAGATCCGCTGTTTGAGTAATTCCCAAGTATATATATTTGGTAATTACTGTTGGCATAAGTTCTGCAGATCCTTGAGGTTCTCAACTTGCTCCTAGTATGACTGTGTTTTCTATAAGAGTTTAATTTATATATTCTCCCATATATTTCAATTCTTAACAATAAATACACATAAGATTTAGAATGTGTCTCAAATCAAAGTACTATATAGCACAAGCAGGTAGAAAGAATTCTACTGGTTTTAAAAAATAGTGTGTCTTATTTCAGTGTCAGTTCACAAAAGGCCTACTATACCTACACAAATATCTTCATAATTAAGAAATCTACTTAACAAGGTAAAAATAAACCCTGGGGCCAGAGAAATAATAATATAGAAGGTAATATGCTTCACTTGGACATAGCCTATCTTGCTTCAATCCCTGACACTAAACACCTCCAGATCTGATCCCTGAGTGCAAAGCTCAAAATAAGACCTGAGAAAGATTAGGTACCTCAAAAAAGTGGAAAAGCCATGAACAGAAGCATCCTCAAAGACATGCAGATAGCTGGGCTAGAGTGATAGCATAGTGGTAGAGCATTTGCCTTGCACAGTGCTGACCCAGGATGGACCCATGGACCCGGTTCAATCCCCGACATCTCATATGGTCCCCAAGCCTGCCAGGAGCAATTTCTGAGTGCAGAAACAGGAGTAACCCCGTGTGGGCCAAAACAAAACAAAAAGACATACAGGTGGCCAATACACATATAAATAAAAAAGTTCTGCACACCCCAGAGAATGGCACACATCACAAAGAATGAGAATAAACAGTGTTGGTGGGGATGTGGAGAGAAAGGAACTCTTATCCACTGCTGGTGGGAATGCCCTCTAGTTCAACCTTTATGGAAAGCGATATGGAGATTCCTCCAAAAACTGGAAATCGAGCTCCCATACGATCCAGCTATACCACTCCTAGGAATATACCCTAGGAACACAAAAATACAATACAAAAACCCCTTCCTTACACCTATATTCATTGCAGCACTATTTACCATAGCAAGACTCTGGAAACAACCAAGATGCCCTTCAACAGACGAATGGCTAAAGAAACTGTGGTACATATACACAATGGAATATTATGCAGCTGTCAGGAGAGATGAAGTCATGAAATTTTCCTATACATGGATGTACACGGAATCTATTATGACGGTGTGAAATAAGTCAGAGAGAGAGAGAAAAACGCAGAATGGTCTCACATCTATGGGTTTTAAGAAAAATGAAAGACACCCTTGTAATAATAATTTTCAGACACAAAAGAGAAAAGAGCTGGAAGTTCCAGCTCACCTCAGGAAGCTCACCACAAAGAGTGATGAGTTTAGTTAGGGAAATAACTACTGTCCTAATAACGAGAATGTATGAGGAAAATGGAGAGCCTGTCTAGAGTACAGGCGGGGGTCAGGTGGGGAGAAGGGAGACTTGGGACATTGGTGATGGGAATGTTGCACTGGTGATGGTGGTGTTCTTTACATGACTGAAACCCAAACACAATCATGTATGTAATTAAGGTGTTTAAATAAATTTAAAAAAATTTTAAAAAAAAGTGATCCTCCACCAATCTTAGTCAATATTTCAAGAATTTCTTTCCTTTATAATAAAAAATACAATTATAGATACGATCTTTGTAAAAAAAAAAAGTTCTGCATCACTGATAACCACAGGAATGCAAATCAAAGCAATATGAGGTATCACCAGTGGGACTACCTTATATCTAAAGGAACAAACACAATCAGGTATTTTAGTGTGGATGTAAGAAAAAGGAACCATCACCCACTGCTGGTGAGAATATCAACTAGCTATATCCTTTTAGAAAGCAATCTGGACATTTCTTTAAAAAAAATGACAATTAAGTTTCCACATAACCCAGAAAATCCCACTTTCTGTCATCTACCCAAAGACCCAAAAAGTCTAGTTATAAAAGACATGTGTGCTTCTATGAACATTGCAACACTATTCATAGTAGTCAAAATCTGGAGACAACCTAAATTGTCTAAGAATAGATGACTGAATAAAGAAAGTCTGGTGCATATATACATAATGGAATACTATTCATTATGAGAACAGATAAAATCTTGACTAAAGATATAGTATAGTGGGAAAGATGCTTGCCTTGCAATATGAAAAACCTGGGTTTGATCTTCTGCATCCCATATGGTACTATAAATGGCCCAGAAGAGATTTCTGAGTTTACAATAACCCCTGAACATCATGGAGTATGGTCAAAAAAAGAATATTTTAAGAAAGAAAAAAAAAGAAATCATGTAATTTTATGTTACATGGAAAAATCTGGAGAGTATCATGATGAATGAATTAAGTCAGGAAGGTAAAATATATAGAAAGCTTTCTCTCATGTGTATGATATAAAGAAACATAGTAAGAAAATAAATAGCCAAAGGCAACAGAACCTGAGAACTGGTCTACAAAACTGAAGTAACCATGGTGAAGGAAAGGGGAATGTAGGTTGAGGTATACAGGGTGAAAATCTGGTGGATGATGTGGTATTGGAACATCATATGCATGAAATTCTATCATTAGCAATATTTAAAAGTATAGGGCCTAACATTTAAAATTAAGATAAAAATAAGCAAAGCACATGGTTTAGCACTCAAGACTTGCAATGCCAGCTTCTCTAGCCTTGAATCAGCACGAGATAACCTCAATGCCTAGAGGTAATATTTCAATACCATTATCTCTGAGGAAAAGATTATCATTATTACATTTCTGAAAGTCAATAAATTTGATACCTAAAAAAGTTAAAATTTCAAATATTAATTCAGTGAAGTTAAATGTGGTTTTGTCTTTATGTTTTTCTAGACTTACAGTACAAGATTGGGATCTGGAGGCTTTAAATAAAATGTCTGCATACCTACCCTTTCCTAGTTTTTGTTGTTGTTTTGTTTTAGGTTACACAAAGCAGCAGTTAGTGACTATGCTAACTCGTGGGAGGTAGAGATAGTCCTGATGCTTTTCAGAGAACCATATAGTGCCAGGGCTTGAACCCAGGTCTCTCATATTCTTTGCATGCTTTGCATACATTCGACCCATCGAAGAGTATAATCTGGCTGGAAGTAAAATGTCTAAAATTCCTCTCCCCAAACCACCACCAACAACAACAAAGAGTCACAAATTGCCTTTCTATACAGGCTCATAGCTGCAGGTTTGAAAGCTAAAGTTCATCATAAAATACTAACTGTGAGGAAAATTTAGTCTCCTAGGCAATATCAACTCTAACTATAAATACATTTATCATTAATAAAACATGAGAACATAAAATCTGTCAGGATTTTTAAAGAATAATAAGCTATGACAAAGTAGGATTTATCCCAAGAATGAATGCAATGATGGGCCAATATTAGGAAATCTATAATTCATCATATTTGATAGATCAAAGCAGAAAGCCATCTTTTAAAATATGCTGGAAACAAAAAAATAAACACCTGTGCCAGGGAAAAAGTACAGTGGATAAAGCGTTTGCTTTGCTTTCTTTTCCCATGACTAAGAGATGATTGATCCCTCACACCACATATGATGCTGAAACTTCTAGGAGTGATCCCTGAGACAAAGATCCAGAAGTAAGTTCTGAGCATTGTCCAGTGTGAACCAAAAACAAAAGCAAGTGAAGAAGAAGAAGAAGGAGGAGGAGGAGGAGAGAAGGTGAAGAAGGAGGAGGAGGAGAAGAAGGAGGAGGAGGAGGAAGAGGAGACGGAGAAGGAAAAGGAGAAGAAGGAGGAGGAGAGGAGGAGGAGAAAGAAGAAGAAAAGAAAAGGAAGAAAAGAGGAAGGGGGAGGAGAGAATAAGAGGAGGAGTAGGGAGGAGGAGGAGGAGAAAAAGAGGAGGAGGAGGGAAGGAGGAGGGGAGGAGGAAGAGAAAGAAAAGGGGAGGATAGGAAGAAGAGGAGGGGAGGGGAGGAGGAAGATGAAAAAGAGAGGAGGATGAGGAAGAAGAAAAGAAAAAGAAAGAAGAGGAAGAAGAAAAAGGAGAGAGAAGAAAGAGAGAAAACAAAGAAAGAGAAAAAGAAAGAAAGAGAGAAAGAAAGAAAGACAGACAAGAAAGAAAGAAAGAAAGAAGAAAGAAAGAAAGAAAGAAAGAAAGAAGAAAGAAAGAAGAAAGAAAGAAAGAAAGAAAAAAGAAAGAAAGAAAGAAAGAAAGAAAGAAAAAAAGAAAGAAAGAAAGAAAGAAAGAAAGAAAAGAAAGAAAAAGAAAGAAAGAAAAAAGAAAGAAAGAAAGAAAGAAAGAAAGAAAGAAAGAAAGAAAGAAAGAAAGGAGAGAGGGAGGGAGGGAGGAAGGAAGGAAGGAAGGAAGGAAGGAAGGAAGGAAGGAAGGAAGGAAGGAAGGAGGAAGGAAGGAAGGAAGGAAGGAAGGAAGGAAGGAAGGAAGGAAGGAAGGAAGAAAGGAAGGAGAAGGAGGAGGGAGGGAGGGAGGGGGGAGGGAGGGGGAGGGAGGAAGGAAGGAAGGAAGGAAGGAAGGAAGGAGGGAGGGAGGGAGGGAGGGAGGGGGAGGGAGGGGGGAGGGAGAAAGGAAGGTAGGAAGGAAGGAAGGAAGGAAGGAAGGAAGGAAGGAAGGAAGGAAGGAAGGAAGGAAGGAAGGGAGGGAGGGAGGGAGGGAGGGAGGGAGGGAGGGAGGGAGGGAGGGAGGGAGGGAAGAAATCTCAATCTAGAAGCACATAGTCAGAAACCTAATCACAAAGGGGTAACCTGCCCATCCGAGTTACCCCCAGGTATTCCTTCTCTTGGAGGTTGCTTCTGAGAAGGCTGTGACCAAGGAGGAATTTCAGTGTGAGTGGACTGCTCCAGGTCCTGGATTCACAACTATTCAGATTGAGGTTGCAGACTGGTCTGAAGGGGTCCGGGTGCCCTTTGTGCAGATTCAGCAGTTCCCTGCCTAAGATTGGAGCGCTCAGCCTGCCACAGAAGACTGGTCTGCAGCTCCCACTGCTCAGGCCACTGAATGAGTAGGAACCACCACTGAATGGTCTCAAGCTGTTCTTTTTAGACTAAAATAGAAATGAAAATCAGAAAATAAGTGAGTTTCTTAAAAAAAAAAATGCAGCCTCGTGTGAAATTCAAGTAAGTTAAGAGGTG
Source organism: Suncus etruscus (assembly GCF_024139225.1). Lineage (NCBI taxonomy): Eukaryota > Metazoa > Chordata > Mammalia > Eulipotyphla > Soricidae > Suncus > Suncus etruscus. The sequence continues at coordinate 73,040,045 of NC_064848.1, read as the reverse complement.
AGCTTACAAGATGAAAGTGGTGGTGGCTTGGCAAGAAAGGTGGTTTCTGCCTCGCTGACCCTCAAATTAGGTGGAGAGCAATAATGGGACAACGGATTTTGTGATGTGGCCAATTGCGTCAGCGTTAGAGGGGTAGCTCCAAGGTGAGCGACTATCAGTGTAGTTCTGTCATATGAATATCAACACCTTAAGGAAACAGTATCTGCATCAGTTTGTACCAGTGCTTCTCAAATAGTGGGGCAAGCCCCCCCCGGGGGGGCGCGAAGCTCCGTAAAGGGGGGCGCGTTTGACCTCGGCAAATACTGTCATAACAAGCTAAGCCCCGTGTTTATGTCTCTGTATGTCTCTGGAGCTGAAAGTTGCTGTATCCTGCTTCAAACCCCGCTTTGAAAAGCTATGCATTGCAAAAAGTGCTCATTGGAGCCATTAATACAGACATCACCTCTGATTAAGAAATCAGCTCAAATTATTTTATATATTTTTGTTTTGCAGGTTAAAAAAATTTTAATAGGGCCCGGAGAGATAGCACAGCGGTGTTTGCCTTGCAAGCAGCCGATCCAGGACCAAAGGTGATTGGTTCGAATCCCGGTGTCCCATATGGTCCCCTGTGCCTGCCAGGAGCTATTTCTGAGCAGCCAGCCAGGAGTAAACCCTGAGCAATGCCGGGTGTGGCCCAAACACCAAAAAAAAATAAAAATAAAAAAAAATATATATATATTTTTAATAAAGATACTATTTACATACAAGCGGGGGTGGCCCGAAAAATGTTTTCTTCTTCCAAGGGGGGGCATGACAGAAAATAATTGAGAAGCACTGGTTTGAACGAAGGCCACTTTTCCAGCAACCTGAAACCTTACAGCACACGGATGTGAAGCGGCCTTCTGTATGGTGATTAAACAAGTCAGCTCTGGAAAATTGAGCGTGCTTGAATCCTGACTCACCTGGCTTTAGTTTCTGCCTTTAAAGATGGAATTTAAAACTGGCACATATCAAAAAGAACAAGAATGACCACTACTGGCATGAATAGGAGAAGAAAGGAATTCTCATTTACTGTTGATAGGACAGTTAACTGGTATAGATTTTCTGGGAAACAATATAAACATTCCTAAAAATACCTAGGAATTGAGCTTCCATTTACCAACAACTCAACTTGCAATATACCCTGCAAGAACCCAAAATCAAAATGGATAAAAAATATATTTGTATCCTGATGTTCTTTATGGCACTATCTACAATAGCCAAAATCTGGAAACAACCCAAAAGTCCAAGAAAAGATGACTAGATAAAGAAACTCTGGTTTCTCTATATATATTTCTTTTTATTTATGTTTCTTTATATATTACATGTGTTTATATATTTATATATGACTAGAATGTGTGATTGAATAAAGAAACTATATTTTCTTTATAATCATGTTTTATATACATATTTCTATATATGTTTGTTATGTATACACACACATACACACACACACACACACTCAAATGCTTTTTGGCCATAAGAAAAAATAAAATCGCATAATTCACCACTACTTGAGGAACTTGGAGAGTATCTTGTTGAGTAAAGTTAGTCAGAGGGAAAGAGACCCACAAGGAATGAACTCTTTCATATGTGGGATATAAAGAATAATGAATACACAAGGGCAATAGAAACAAAGAACTGAGAACTGATATTCAATAAGAAACAAGTCCCTTGAAGAGGTATCGAGAAAAAAAGGGAGGGTGAAAATGAATGGGGAGCATCAATGGTAGAGGGAAGTTTTCAATCAAGAAGTAGAAGTGAAGTTCTAAGATTTAGCTTGCTGAGTCTGAAATTGTTGGGAAGTAGTTAAGGGCAAAAGGTAGAGCAAGAGTTGACTGACAGTTGCATAATATGACCTCATGAAAGTAAGGATATTTACTACAGTGCAGAGAAGAGAAAGTTAATTTGTGTTTTCAGAAGTAAGAATGAATGATTGTTTTGGAGTTTTGGTGCTTTTGATCTCACTAAAATAGTAACAGCTATTAGTAATCTAAAAATGAGTTTGCCCTAAAAGCAATGACTTTTACTGGGCCAGAGAGATAGCACAATGGTAGAGTGTTTGCCTTGCACAGGGCCAACCCAGGACAGGTGCAGGTTCAATTCCCGGCATCCCATATAGTCCCCCAACCCTGCCAGGAGCCATTTCTGAGAGCAGAACCAAGGGTATAATATTTTTCTTTGATAGAATTGATTCTATAAAAGTCACTGATTGAGAGTGAGAGAGAGAGAGAGAGAGAGAAGACAAATGTCTGCCACAGAGGCAGGCAAGAGAGAGGTTGAGGTAAGGGTGAGAAGGAAACTATGAACATCAATAGTAGGAAATGTGCTCAATAAAGTGTATTGTATATTGTTTTGACTGAAATTCAATCATGAACAACTTTGTAATTGTAAAAAACAACTTTATTAGGAACAGCCTTGTTATCATGGTGTTTAAATAAAATAATTTACAAAAAGTGACAAAAAAAGAGGTAGAAGTGGTAATAGGTAAATTTGTGGGGCCAGAGAGAGAGCATGGAGGTAGGGCATTTGCCTTGCATGCAGAAGGATGGTGGTTCAAATCCTGGCATCACATATAGTCTCCCAAGCCTGCCAGTAGCAATTTCTGAGCGTAGAGCCATGAGTAACCCCTGAGCGCTGCCAGGTTGACCCAAAAAACAAACACAAAAAAAGTAAATTTGTTATGTATGGAACCCTAGCAGTAACAGTAATGTAACCACAAGTATTTGTACTTTTTTTAAAACACCATTTATACAAAAAGACTGGTAAGGAAAATGGGTCTGAGGGGAAGGCATTGAGAAAGGGAAGTGAACTCTGGTAAAGGGACTGGTATAGAAATATCATATGTTTGATACCCAATTATAAATAACTATCATTTCACAGTGACTATATAAAAATATAATTTACAAAAGAATTATCCTGGGATCCAGAGTGATAGAACAATGGTAGGGCATTTGCTTTGCACCTGGCCAACCCCGGACAGACCCAGGTTAGATCCCTGGCATCCTATATGGTCTCACAAGCCTGCCAGGAGTGATTTCTGAGCACAGAGCCAAGAGGGCTATCGGGTTTATCCAAACTCAAAAAACAAAACAAAGAATAGTCCTACTATTCTCAATAAATATGTACTGAGAAAAGCAGCAAAAAACAAAAAACAAAGAATAGTCCTACTATACTCAATAAATATGTACTGAGAAAAGCAGCAATACTACAATAGTAGGAACGAGAGTTACCCAGGCATGTTGAGGAGAGGGACATAGAGAGACCTGGAGGATAAGAATAGAGAGGCAAAGTTTGAAATGAATCTGCAGAGCATAAGAAGCATGAGTCCTTTTACTTAGTTCTGGTAAAAAAAAAATATACCTTTAATTAATATTCACAGACACTGTAAGTAAACTTTCCTAAAATTTAGAACTGCTTTCACTGGAACAGATACTGTATTGCATGCTTTGCTTTATAACTTCTTGGTGATCTCTGACAACACTTATAACAATTCTTTTGGGTCTAATTTCACGTAAGTATGATAAATTTTAGACCGTGGGTTTTTTGTTTATTTCTGGGGTTGTTTTTTTTTTTTCGGCCTCATTATCCTCTAGGACTGAAACCCTTTTTATGACTGCTCACACAATCCTAGTTGTTAGATGACAACCCCTAGTTACCAAGAATGAGAGAGGCATATGAAAAAATAGTGGTTTGTGCTTCAGTAAATGTTTAAACTCTGCTGGAACTGACACAAAAACCCCTAGGACAAAGATAAATTTGATGATGTAGGCTTTTCCCACCAAGTTTGACTAACTTTGTGTTGATTTTTTTAGGCTGTGATCAGGATTTGCCTCTATGGTCAACATTTAAAGTAATAAAGACCAAAAAGGGGAGTTTACAGATTTAATGTCAGGAGCCAGAGAGCAGCCAGTAGCTAAAGTTCTTGTTTTCCATGTAGCCAACACTAATTTGATCCCTCTAACTATATGGACCCTGGAACACCTTGTGGGTCCTCAAGCATGTCCAGTATTGTACTTCCCCCAAATAAAAGTCTTATATAAGTAAATAAAGTAAGAAATTTTCAAAGATAAAAATATTTGAAATTGACACATCTATATCATAGATATAGATATAGATATAATTCTATACCTAAATGAAAGAAGGTAACTACTTGCAAAGAGTAAACCAATACATTGTACAAAATGAACAAATCTGTACATTAAAAAGTAAATTAAGCTCTACACAAAATAATAGGAATATATTCTTGAATTTTTACCTAGAATGTAGTGACCACAGTATGTATGTATCTATCTATGACCACAGTTCTATAAGTATTTAAGTTGTTAAATCTTAATTTGAACAAACATAAAAGAAATCTCCAAAGTTTCAAGTGCAGCTCATATTTTAGAATAATTCAGAGAACTGAAACTATGGTGTACTGGATATTCAACAATAATTGTATAAATTATTCAAAATTATCCTTTATCCTAATGAATATTTATATTCAATGTATCCTAGTTGGGGAAAAGAGAACAAGAAAAATCCTTAATGCTACAGCACCAAGTTCAAGAAAAAGAGTGTTCTAATCATGATTGTAAGTCTATCTACTCAAATAATCTACATTTACTGTTTCAACATCTCTGTCTGGAAAGCAGAGATAAGGTTTACTTTTATCATAGCAGAATTAAGGAAGCTTAGTTTGAAAGAGAATAGGAAAGTTCTTTGAAAAGAATACATGAACATTCTTATTATATTGTATAGTCTATTACTAATCTATTTAGGGAAATCCAATTAGGTATTAAGATTCTGCTATGGAAAAAAATCCCTTTTATTTTCTTAACCAAAGGACAATTTTCAAAGAAAATCACTTTTATCCCTAAAATTCTTTCCAAGTCTTTCTGTCTTAATAAATGTCAGGTCGCCAGAGCTTTTAATGCAAGCTCCTCTAGCATAATAATTTATGGTACTTAGAGGCATTCTGTAGAGCTCTTCCAATGCCATCCAATCTTCCAATCACATCAAGAATTCTTAAAGAATGATTCTTTCAAAAACAAACTGATGCCAGTAGAACCACAAACAAAATACAAAATCAAGTACAGGAAGGAGTCAAAGAAGTTTTATAGTTTGTAATTTCTTCTAATTATTTGCTTTATCCACTTTCATATTGCAATGGCAACAAAAGGCAATCTACTAGCTAACAAATAGGTAAAACAATACAACCAGGCAGCAATTTATTTCATAGAGTTATAGAGCCTATGTTCATTAGTTATGTTGGCAGCACTGACACTTTTTTTCATTGATTCTGCTTTAATAAACCCCAAGAAGTTCCAGAATAGCAGCTTAGAGACCTAAAGCCACTTCTTGTCACATTTATTTATTTTTCCTTCTTCCTCAAATGAAAAGACTATGGATTAAAAGGATTTAGAAAAGATATTTTTATTAATATATTTATTTAAACACCTTGATTACAAATATGATTGCAGTTGGGTTTCAGTCATGTATAGAACACCCCCTTTCACCAGTGCAATATTCCCATCACCAATGTCCCAAATCTCCCTCCTCCCCCCAGCCCCGCCTATACTCTAGACAGGCTTTCTACTTCCCTCATTCATTCACATTGTTAGGATAGTTTGCAATGTAGTTATTTCTCTAACTGCACTCATCACTCTGTGGTGAGCTTCACTTTGTGAGCTGGAACTTCCAGCCCTCTTCTCTTTTGTCTCTGAGAATTATTGCAAAAGTGTCTTTTATTTTTCTTAAAACCCATAGATGAATAAGACTATTCTGTGTCTATCTCTCTCCCTCTGACATATTTCACTCAGCATAATAGATTCCATGTACATCCATGTATAGGAAAATTTCATGACTTCATCTCTCCTGACGGCTGCATAATATTCCATTGTGTATGTGTACAACAGTTCCTTTAGCCATTCATCTGTTGAAGGGCATCTTTTTTGTTCCAGAATCTGGCTATTGTAAATAGCGTTGCAATGAATATAGGTGTGAGAAAGGGGTTTTTGAATTGTATTTTTGTGTTCCTAGGATATATCCCTAGGAGTGATATAGCAGGATTGTATAGAAGCTCAATTTCCAATTTTTGGAGGAATTTCCATATCACTTTCCATAAAGGTTGGAGAAAAGATATTTTAATTAATTATATAATTATTGGCCAAGTAGTGATAAAGCCATTAACCATCCTATTGATAAACCTTAATCTAAAGAAATTCATAAAAAAATTATAAAAGACATGCAAATCAAAATCTAGAAATGTTATTATTTCAGTTTAATTCAATTATAGTGATAGACAAATATTCAAAATCTTAGGACTCACTTTTTTATTGTAACCATTGTTATCTCAAAAGTCCCTTATAGTTGAATTTCAGATATACAAGAATCAGGGCCCTTCCCACCACCAGTGTCAACCTTCCTCCCCCAATAAACCCAGGGCTGCATCCTTTACCACCACCCTCTTATGCTGGCCTGCCAGTATAGCAGACCCATTTAAGTTTAGATTATTAGTGTAGGACTCTTGATTCTATTGTCATTGACTTCAGCTTGCATATTTAGTTCTGTCTTTTTTTTTCCCACATCAATGTATCTAAGCCCACTTGGCCCCTGGCCCCCAATCTTTCTTTATTGCTTTCTTCATAATTTTATAGAAAATTGCAAAATTACAATTGCAAAAATTGTAAACAAAGTAATCCATGTCCCAATGTTCTATGAAAAAGGTGGAAGCCCCTATTTAAGAAAAAAATAAAATAAAGGGGAGTGTGTGTGGCAGGAATTCTTTTGTTTGGTTGGTTTTTGGTTGTTGTTGGGAGGTTTTGTGTGGTTTTTGTTTGTTTTGTTTTGTTTTGCATAGGAGCAGAAAAAAATGGGGAAAATATAAAGGAAAAATCTTTGGCCTAAAAACAGGGAGACTTCCCATGAAGCATCCTGCCATAAGACCAACTACAGGCTCCAGGCATATTAAGTTGTCTAACCCCAAAGTCTATCTTTGAGGAAAGACTATAAAGGTTGCTCAAGGACAGGCAGAGGCAAAGCTCAATTGGACCACAGAGAGAACTTTTGAAAACTGATTTTGGATGCTCAGAAAATGACTCTGATGCTTAGCACGTTGGCAATGCAATTTGTGTTAATGAATCTACAGTAAGTGCGAACAACCAATAGTATGAGTCACTATGTTAAATATCTAAGGCATGCATGAAACCATGAACTTATTCTCTGGGAAGACTGCTATTTAGAAAGCAGCCTGACAGCCCAATAGTACATGATCCCAGGTTGCAAGGTGATTCAATGTTGTGGGGATTTTTGTCTCTGCTAACCAGGTCTTTCCACAACTTTGTAGAAAAGAAATTGACTCAGTGCTAGAAACAATTTTATCTTGATAAAACAGATGTGTACACAACTCCTTTAAGGTCCTTTCAAAAAAGATTTCTAGGAAGAGTTTAATTTCAGAGTATTTAGAATTATAATATAATAGACCAAACCTTTCCACTTACTAAGAAAGATGTTGAAGACTAACAAATTTTTGAGAGATCACCTCATTAGATGCACCATTAAGAAGAGTGGGAAAATATGCATCTGTATGTCAAAGAATTTTGAAATTAGTTCTCAAATTATAAACACAACTTTTTGTTTGGATTTTTCTTTACTTATATAATACAGAACATAGTTGTGAGTTATATTTACTCATTAGCCAAGCAATGATTTTCTTTTCTTTTTAGTTTAAGGTACTTTTCAATAAAAAGTCTATAGTAAAAAGAATCCTCCCACAAAGAGAAAACACAGAAGACACAAAGTTGTCAAGCTTGGCTCCAGTATTCCTAAACAAATTGCTTCCCAACAGTGTTGAGTTCATGTCATGCCTGTAACACCCTGAAAAATACCAAATGCTGAAGACTGCAATATATGTGTCAAGAATTTGGGGGCAACTAAATGACTTCAGACAATTTTCACAGGTTTTTCACAGGTGAGAGGTTTTTTTGGATGATCCCTATACTGAGGAAAGCTTTTTTTATCAAACAGTTCTGTGTTGAACTTTGAATATCAGTCGGTAATAAAAATAGACACTAAATAAAATCCACATGGTGAAGAGTGAAGGAACCTACAAGTTATGATGATATATCAGGGGTCCTCAAACTTTTTAAACAGGGGGCCAGTTCACTGTCCTTCAGACTGTTGGAGGGCCAGATTATAGTAAAAACAAAAATTATGAACAAATTTCTATGCGCACTGCATATATCTTATTTAGAAGTGAAGAAACAAAATGGGAATAAATACAATATGTGGCCTGCGAGCCATAGTTTGAAGACCATTGATATAAGTAATGATGATAATTCTTGTGTTGGGTTCATAAACTGGAAAGTGTCTTCATAGCTGTTTCTGAGAGAAGTAGAATGTGAAAGCAACTAAATATGTATCATCTAGATTACTAAATGTTTTACAACAAAGCAAACTGAAAGTTCTTCATAGAAAAATCTGTGGTAATACTGCTAAAAAATATGACAATCCTAAAAATCCTTCTTTATATGAACTCTTAATAAATAGCTGAGTATTATTTAATATCTGTATATGTATTTGTATCTCTACATATCTCTATTATCTATATAATCTATATCCATATCATCTGCCTTTATCTCTGACCTAATCTATATCACAACTTCTTTATTTACTCATGTGCTTTTTGACACTGGATTTGTTTCCAAATTGTCTGTTATAGTCTGTAATAGACATATAAGTACAACTACAAAGCAATAGTCATTAAAACAGCATGATATTGGAATAAAGACAGATCCTCAGATCAGTGGAATTGACTTCAGAGAATGTACCCCAGACATACAATCAATTAATCTTTGATAAAGGGGCAAGAAATGCAAAATGGAACCAAATAAAAGTCTCTTCAACAAGTGATGTTGGGACAACTGGTCAGCCACATGCAATAAAAGTGAATTCAGGGGCCCAGAGAGATAGCATGGAGGTAAGGCATTCGCCTTGCATGAGGATCGGTGGTTCGAATCTTGGCATCCCATATGGTCCCCCATCCCTACCACGAGCCTGCCAGGAGCGATTTCTGAGCATAGAGCCAGGAGTGACCCCTGAGCGCTGCTGTGTGTGACTCAAAAAGACAAAACAAAACAAAAGTGAACTCGGATCTCTGTCTAACACCATGCACAAAGGTCAAATTCCAATGTATTAAAGACCTTGATAACAGACCCAGAACAATAAGGTATAGAGAAGAACACATAAGTAAAACACTTCGTGACATTGAGACTAAAGGCATCTTTAAGGAGGAAACAGCACTGTCCGAACAAGTGGAAGTGGATATAAACAGATGGGACTAAATTAAGCTGAGAAGCTATATGAAAAGAAGAAAATATATAATCCTATGAAGTATGTAAGGAATTATAGGGTAACAGCTTAGTGAAGTTAGTCCAATGGAGAGGGACAAATACAAAATGATCTCTTATTATATGTGATCTCTTAAAATAGTAATGGAATGATAGTTGGCCAAAAGTATAGACCTGAGGTGGTCTACAGAATAAAGATTGCCAAGAAAATGGGTTGGGTGGATGGATAAAAGAGGACTGAGATGTGGGTGGAGGGACACTGACATACTGGTACTCGGTGCAGTGGTGGAATTGTATGTCTGAAACTTTTTCATTAACAATATCACAAATCATGGTGCCTAAATACTAATTTTAATGGAACACTAATTTTGCTATAAGAAAATATGAAATCTTGTGACTGGCATGATGGTACAGTAAAGTGCTTATCTTGTATGCAATCTACCCAAAATTAATCCTTGAAACCCCATTTAGACCCCAAAGCCCCACTAGGAGTGAACCCTGAGCACAATTGATTGTGACTCAAAATCCAAATGCGTGTGAAATCTTAGTTTACTCAATTTGGATAAACCTAGAGAATATTACACTGAGCAAAATGAGTCAAAGGGACAAAGACAAATACTGAATGACATCTCTTACATGTGGAGAATAAATAAACATAGTAAGGGAACAGAAAATGTCCAACAATTATAGTCTTGGATACTCTGTTTATAGATTCAAGCTTTCTTAGCAGTAAGTGGGAGGTAGGGAGAATTGCTGCATTTTTGAAATGCTACTATAAATCATAGTGCCTTAAAAATTGGTTATAAAAATAAAAGATATATAAGCATCCTAATAAGTATAAATCCAGCGAGCATATGTGCAAGTGGTGTAACTAAAAGAGGACAACCTCTGGTTGGCACCATAACCAACTCTGCAAGCACCAAATCCAAGCATGTGTATGATTACCTAGTGATACAGCAACAACAAAAAATCAAGAAATAGAAGAGGAAAGGAAATGGAAAAGGAAAAGAGAACTGAGAGGGAAGGAAAAGGAAGAAGAGAAAGGAAATAGGAATAGAAAGGAAGGGAAAGGGAAGGGAAGGGAAATGAAGGGGGGAAGAGAAAGGGAAGAAAAATAAAAGGGAATGAAAAGAAAGAAAGTGAAGGGAAGAGGGTAGGGATGAAGAGGGGGAAGGGAAGGGAAACGGAAGAGAAGCAAAGAAAGGAGAAAAGAAAGAGATGAGGGAAGGGAAGGGAGGGAAGGAAAGGGAAGGGAAATGAAAAGGAAGGAAAAGGAAGGGAATAGGGAAGGGGGAGGAGAGAAAAGGTAAGGGGAAGAAAAGAGAAGAGGGAAGGGGAGAGAAGAGAAAAAGAAAGGGAGGGCAAGGGATGGAAATAGAAAGGAAAGGGAAGAGGAAGGGAAAAGAAAGGGAAGGGAAATAGAAGGGAAGAAAAGGAAAGGATAAAGAAAGGGAAGGGAAAAGAAGCAGGAAGGGGAGAAAAGAGAAGGAAATATGATGTGAAGGGAGCACAGGGGATGGGAAAACCTAGTAAGGGAAGGAAGAGAGAAGGTAAGGCAAATAAAAAGGCAAAAAATTAAATTAAATTCAAAACAAGTAATAAAAAGTTTAGAAAGTTGACGGTGAGGTATGAATTATTGACCTAAACTAGAATGAATAAATGCTAATGTTAGAGCAACACAGAAGCTAAAACACAGATCATTTAACACCCAGGACATAGTTTTCAGTACAGATAAATAAGGAAAATAACTGAACTTCCAGGCCTTGATGAAAACTGTAGTAAATTGTAGTAAAAGTGTAAGACTTTAAGGTATTCACCAAATGTAGTCTGGCAAACTGATGAAGCATACAACTAGTCAATGCTATAAAGGGAAATTTTTATTTTTGTTTGAATTTACAAAAAAACATCAAAAGACTAATGCATTCAATTGCAATGAAAAACATACTGCAGCTGAATCCCTGGCAAAAAGAAAAAAGAAAAAGAAACTTAAGGCAACAAAAAAAAGAAAAAAAAAAAAAAAAATTAGTTGTCTGAGGATATGGCATAAAAGTCTGCAGTACATGCTTTGCATACTGGAGACCAAGATTTAATCCCTGGCATCACATGTTTTCCAAGTACTGCTTGAGGTGGTATTTGTGTGTTTATGCATATATTATAAAATTGCTGCAACCTTTGATATGTCCACTCCTTTGACACCAAGGAAATGGAAAAGAATTTTGTAAGTTCTTAAGATTTGTGTAAGGTCTGGAGAGATAATATAGTGGGTAGGAATTAGCCTTATGTGTAAGTGACCCAGGCTCAATTCCCAGTCCCTAACACCATCGGCTTTAATTCTTGACTGCAGAGTAAGCGATGAGTACCACCAGCTTTAGTCCAGAAAAAAAATTGTGTCATATTCTGCTTCTATGATAATCATTTGCACTAAACATGTTCCTCTAATTCTTTTTGAAGAACTACAATATTCATCAGTTGATTCCTAGAGAAATTAAGAATGCAGTACAGTAAGTAAAAAATAAAGTAGAAATAAAGCCATGAGCTCTCAAAAAAAAATATGATGCTGCAGTGACCACCAATGACCATCCTCCCCTAAAGAGTCCAACTAGAGTGAACCAAGCCCAAATGATTTCTCCCCACCACTGAGAGATCTTCTTTAGTACTATAATGCTGTCTTAGATTTTGCCCTCATTTCTCTGATAGTTGGTCAAATGAGTGAAACTCACGTGATAGAATTTAAGATTGAAGTGCAAGCCCGTGTCTTAAAGGAAAAAAGGAAGAGAGAGAAGAGGGAAAAAACTGGGAGGGGGGGGGGAAATAAGGGAGAGAGTGGGGAAAAAAACGGGAAACTTGGTGGCAAGAAATGTGCACTGGTGAAGGGTATTGTACATTGTATGACTTAAATCTCAATTATAAAAAACTTTGTAACCATGTGTTTAAATAAGACAGTCATAAAAAATTAAGATTGAAAATTGGCAGGTGGAACCAAATGTCCTTCAATTGCCCCCTTCCCGTTTGCACTAACAAGGACAAAAACCCGCTCCTCTGTGAATTCATTCCACCACCTCTCACTCCTAACTAAAAGTGCTCAATTTAGGATAACTATATTTTATCCCTTCCCCTTCCGAGTAATCGCCACTACACCTATTTTCTGAAAGAAACAGAACCATCAAGTGATTACAGTCCTATTAATTAAATTGGATATAAATAAAACATCTAGTGACACAGTTACCAAAATTTGTTGTACTTTAATGGGAACAGCATCATGTTAGGTTCAAACTACAATTTCAAAATTTCATACACTAAGACTTGTTAAAAATTACTCCATTGAAGAGGGAGGCTGCAGCTGGACCCAGACGATCCCACATGCCAGGATTCCTGCTCCTCTCCTACGGGTATGGCTGGGAATCTGGGCAGACAGCTGGCCAATGGCCTCCTGAGCTGACCACCTAGTCCAGGAGACCGAGATCCCCCCATGCCAAACTGGTCTTCAGGGCCAGATTTGGCAACTGGGCTCTGGGGGGAAGGGGGAGGACGGAAACTCCTCCTGTATTCATACTGGACCCTTGCAGCAGTGTCTTTTCTTACTTATACTCATTTTTATATCTGCGCCGGGCACAATGCGCCAGTGCGACAAATATACTTTTTAAGCATTATCTAAAAATGTTCTTCATTCTAGACGGTTCCTAGAAAAGGAAACGGAACACCAAAGATTTGGATTATAACACTCAAATAGATCTTTAAAGTCAGTATTTATGGACGTGACTTTCCTTACTGACTCCAAGCCGAAATAACAAACAATTCATATATATGTATTGTATATAACCCCTGTCATGTATTGCCTCTCCCCTACCCCCTGTGTCTCCTCTATCCCTTCATTTTTCAATCCTGATCCGTTATCTTCCCCTAATTTAACCCTCTTTACCCTCAGTTCCTAACTCCGTAGGCACCAAGATTAACCTCCTGCCCCAACAGACCACCTTCCAGCTCCTCAGAACACCCTCTGGGTCCCCGTTCTCATGCATCGGCAAAGAACTACAACCAGCATGCCTGCTGACTCACACTTGATGGCCCCTCTCACCCCCACCAAATCATGGACTGTTGCACGATACAGGAATCGGCCTCAGCAAATCTCCCAGTTCAAAGACACTATATGGTCTCGTAATGCAGCAAAGCATCTCTCAAACTCAATTCCAAGGCCTGTGAATCTAAAAGTACCTTGGCTTTTACCCCCACAAGAATATATCAAAAGACTTAATTGGGAGTCTTATATTGCCTATAGAAGCTCAATTCCTGTATAACAATACATCTTAAGATGTGCATTCCTAAATATACAAGTAGCCTCCTCCATCACTTGTTTTATTCGAATACCTTTTCTTTTTAACTCAGTTTTATTTATTTGTTCTTTTTTAATATATACATTTTTTCTCTATCCTTACCATTTTTGGTGCTGCTTGGTACAAAAAGCCTTGACTGGGATAAAAGCTCAGAACAAAACCAGACGACAGAGACTGTGTGTGCAGCCTGTCATCCTTACCCAGAATAGCACCAGCAACACAGTATTACACCATATGTTTTTGTATGGGCACAGTAAAAAAAAAGGGGGGGGGACCATAGACACAGAAACAAGATCTTATCTTCTATGGATAAGAACTCACTTTTTGGGGCTAGAGAGATAGCATGGAGGTAAGGCGTTTGCCTTTCATGCAAGAGGTCATCGGTTCGAATCCCAGCGTCCCATATGGTCCCCCGTGCCTGCCAGGAGCAATTTCTGAGCATGGAGCCAGGAGTAACCCCTGAGCACTGCCGGGTGTGACCCAAAAACCACAAAAAAAAAAAAAAAAGAACTCACTTTTTATAGCAGAAGGGTGTCTCCCATCCTGAACATGTGTCATGTGGATACAACCAGACCCCAGGAGATTGGACAGTGTTAGTCCAATCCCAAACCCCAGATCCCCGAAGTAGAAATGATACATCTCCGGGCAACACCACCAGGAACTAAGCTCCATTGGGAGATTTATAACACTACTCTGGCACCAACTTGTGCCAGTTTTGATATGACAACGAGGAAAGGAAAACTTGACCTAAGACTAGGCTGTCCTATCACATCACCTAACACTAAATGGAAATCAGAAGAGATATCGTCCTTTGAACTGTGAAAAATAAGAGCACCAACAACAAAAAACTGACTTTGACAACTGTGACTGAACAGAGCCAACCTTGAGACTAATAAGGAAAACCCTACCCTAGGCTGTAGTCCAGGACACATAAAAAACAACAACAACAAGATGTCTTATTGCAGAGGTCCAACTTGGACAACAGAGACTGAGCAGAACCTTTGGATCCATAATATCCTAGACTTCAGCTTAGGAACTGAAAGAAAACAGGGAGCAAGTGTTACAGAAGACTGAACACCACAACAATGATGAATAGGAACCTCTAGGACCTAGAGACTCTATCCTAGACCCTGAGCTATAACCTGCGCAAATACCAAGATCACTAGCTACAGTGGCTTGATTTTCTCACACACAACCGAGAGGAAACTTTCCTGGCATCACAAAAAAGCCTTTGGGATGAGGTAATGAGTATATATGGAGCCAGGGGTTGATCCCATGATGTATGCTTCAAGGATGGAGAAACCCTGAATCTCTTAGGCCACGGGAATTCCCTTTCTTCCCCAATGCTTACTGTGCCTATGCAAAAAAAAAAAAAAAAAAGTGGGGGGAACGCCAAACCCTACCACTCCAGCACCTATACTTTTTGTTGTTTTGTTTTGATTTGTTAGTTTTTGACTTTATTTTCCTTCTCTTTTTTCTTCCACTTTTCTCTTTCTTTTTCACGCTTGTGGTTATTATTTAGAGATTTATTTTTATTTTTATTTGCCGGGTCCATTTTTTTCTTTTTTCTTCCATTTTTCTTTCTTTTTTCCTCTCTCTCTTCTTTCTTTTTTTAGTAGTTGTCACCAAATTTCTTTCTCCCCTTTTTCTTATCCTTTTTATCTCCAATGACGGTGGAATGGATGCTCAATCTACAACAAGCTGTAAAGTGGAGACCAGTTGCACTAGCATACTGGGAGGTAGAGGAGGGAGATATGGGATGCATACTGGGAACAGGGGCGGAGAGAGGACAGCACTGGTGGTAGGAATGCCCCTCATTCATTGTCACTATGTACCATAAATGATGCAGTGAAAGATTTGTAATGCACTTTGGTCACAATAAAAATTTTAAAAAAAATTACTCCATTGATTTATACATCTTTTTTATTTACCACTCACATATCTTACTTTTTATGTCTCAAGAATTGTTCTAAATGCTGCATAGATTAACTTAATATAATCAAGTAATGTTCATTCATTTCCTACCATTCTAGATGTATTAGACACTGTAAAAGAAATAGAAATGTATAATTCCTAAACTTCAAAACCTTGATATGTAATTAAATACATAACACTTAAACCCTACATGACATAATGCTTCATTCAGTGCTTAATAAATGGCTCATACAGCAAGATTAGAGAAAGATATCATTGAAAAATAGTATATGTGCAATTTGAATTTAATTAAATTGAATTGACATAGTGCATTTCATATTGAAAATAAGGACAAGTAGAATAACTCATAAATGGGATAGAAGAGATAACACGGTGGTTGGGCATTTTCCTTGCATGCAGCTGTCCACGATGGACTTGGGTTTGATCCCCAGAATCCCATATGTTCCCCCAAGCCAAGAGCAATTTCTGAGTGCATATCCAGGAGTAACCCCTGAGCATCACCAGATGTGGCCCCGTCAGAAAAAAAGAATAACACATAAATTTAATAATATCAATATACACAGAAAATGCTTAGGAACTACATGCTGTTTTTTAATATAATTTTTATTTTGATCATAGTGCCTTACATATTGTTGACAATAATATTTTGGGAACATATTTACATAAAATCAGGGGGAATTCCCATCACTGATTTGTCCTCTCTACACGTCCATTTTTGTCCTACCTTCCATATCCTCCTCCCTCACCCCCAGGGCTGCTAGAATATGTGGTCCCCTCTGTACCTAGCTTACTACTTAGTAGTCTTGCACCTGTTTGGTCTTGGTGCCTCCCTTATTTCCCCCTCTAACTGGGAGGCAGGACTAGATAGTTCAAGTTATGTGGTTTTGTTTGAAGAAGAGAAAAGTAATAAACTGGGGTAAAAGTCTAATACGCCGAAAATGGGAGGAATCCTTCTAGAGGCTCTCATCATTGGTTTGAGAGACGAAGGAGAAAAAGAAGGTGAAACACCCCAACAGTACAAAAAGAAGTGTCAAATATACAGTAAGGACTCAAACAATAACGATAAGCACCACAAAAAAAAAAAAACACTACATGCTGTTTTATTTTAAATTGTTTTTACTTAAAATTATATAAAGCTTTTAAGTGACATTTAGTTGAACACAAGCACATTGGAATCTCTCTAGTTATATGCTTCATAGTTTTCAAAATATGATACTAGTTTTAATCCATTCTGGTTTTGATAGATTATCTCTATATTTTTTGTGTATTCTACAAGATTTTTCTTACTTTGAGTCATCTGAAAACTGTGTGATGAATTGAAAAAAAAATTTCTTTTATACTGATAAATTGGATTTCTCATTTACTTCAATAGAGAAAATGGACTATGACATTATTCTGAAAGTTCAAAATGAAAATTTAAAAAGTACCTTTTTGGGGAAACTTTACATCCTATGTACTAACGACAACGAGGTGAAAAGAAACTGCCCTCTCCTTTCCTGTGACATTGATTCATAAATCAAAATTGCATGCTGAAGAACTCACTAATAATTTAGCACACTGGTTATGATTTTCAAGATAGAATCTCAGGACTGAAATATTCATATTAAAATGAAGTACCATATATTAAATTAAAATGCTCCATTAAAGTAGGAGGCTCATTAACCCTCAGTAGCAACACATATAGCAGCCTGAATTAGGTCTTGATAATTTGAACTTTAAGTTGTGATGTAAAAGATTTCCCAAGAGAAAGGGCATTTACTGAAAGAGAAGCTATAGGGCATTACAAATATATTATGGCATATTAGATTACCTAAATGTAATGTCGTCTATTACAAGAAATGAATGGGCAACATGGGTTCGGGGAAAAGACAATCAGGAGAGCCAGAGTACATCAATGTGTTGATTACTACTAGATAAGGGGTTCACACACCCTTGGGCCTGTCCCTGCCCCACCCATGGGTCTCTCTCCCTTGATGCCTCCAGACCCAGTGCAGGGCAGATGGAGGTGGTTTGGGTCCTGCAAAGAGCCCCTGGCTGTGAGAGACTGGGTCCCTTGAGGTCTGGTCATGGGGTGGGGTTAAATTAAAATTTAACTAGATAAGGAGTTCTGACCAGCATCCATGATCGGGCTGGATGATACTGTCCTTTATACCTCCCGCTATGAACATATCTAGTGCAGCCTCTTACTTTACTGAAGCCTCTGAAGTTGATGTATTGATTCGACAAATAAAGTCTGTCCATATTCCTGGCAGTAGACATCAATAATTGTAATTATTTGAAGGCACCAAGAATTACACACATGTAAGATGATGGATTTAATTGATAGATGTTGTATGTATTCTGACTGCCATTTGGAGTTGTCCCTTCCCCCACTTCCCCTGTCTATATTCCTCTCCTCAGGGTTACCTATTCTCTGAGACAATAATTTTGAGATTGAGCAGTAAATAACCCTATAATATCTTTTAGTGTTCAGATGAAATAAAGAGAAGTCTGGCTCTCTAAGGCTAAGCTAGAAAATGATTAAGCTTAATGAGTAAGGCATGTCAAAAACCAAGACTGTCTGTAAAATGGTCAAATTGTGAATGCAAATAAAAAGTTCTCCTAAAAGTATTACTTTAATGAACACATAAATGATAAGAGAATAAAGCAGTCATTTACTTGTATTGGGAAAGTTTTTGTGGTATGGATCTAACAAGGCAGCCATAGCATTCCCTTAATCTAATCCAGAGTCTAATCCAGAGTAGTCCTTTCTTCAATTCTCTGATGGCTAATAGAGGTAAAAAAAAAAAAAAAAAAAGACACAAGGAAAGTATGAAGCTAACAGGTTCATGATGTTTAAGAAATAGAATCCGGGGCCGGAGAGATAGCATGGAGATAAGGCATTTGCCTTGCATGCAGAAGGACTGTGGTTCAAATCCCAGCATCCCATATGGTCCCCTGAGCCTGCCAGGAGCGATTTCTGAGCATAGAGTCAGGAGTAACCCCTGAGCACTGCCAGGTGTGACCCAAAAAACAAAAAAAAAAAAAAAAAAAAAAGAAAAGAAAAGAAAAGAAAAGAAAATAAATAGAATCCGTTTCTATACATCATTGTTGCAGGTGAAGCAAAAAGTACTGATTTAAAAGCTGCAACAAGTATTCAAAATAATTATCTAACATCAAGTAAAAGTGGTTACACTAAATAGCATATGAAACTTCATTTATGTTGTAAAAATATGTCATCTAGACTCTAAGATAAGGATATGATGTTCCTACCAAGAGAGAAATTAAAGTTTGACTTCAAGTTTTCAAGGACAAGCTGACTTGTTAAAAGTTAGCTGATGACTTACAGTTGAAGTCAATACTCATTTGCTGCAAAATTCCTAAAACTTATAAGAATTATGCTAAATCTAGTTTAGCAATGTCTGTAAATGAAACAACAAATCAAGAATGACAGCACATCTGTTTACAGCATGATTTACTAGATATTCTAAGACTACTATTAAGAATTAGTACTCAGAAAAATATATTCATTTCAAAATATTACTGCTCATTGAAAATGTGTCAAATCACCCTTTAGCTCTGCAGAAATTGTAAAGACAATTACTATTGTTTTTATAAGCCTGCTAACATAACACCCTTTCTGCAGCCCATAAATTGCCAGATTTCAACTTTCAAGTCCTATTAGTTAGAAAGTATATTTTATAAGGTCATAAAAAGACCTAATTTCCTGATGGAACTCATCAAAGTAAATTGAAAACCTTCTGAAAATGATCTATTGGCTTTTTTTTTCTAAATAACACTATTGAATAATACTGCAATGAATACAGGAGTGCAAAGGACTTTTCTGCATTGATGGGGTTTTTTTGGGGGGGGCCTTAGGGTATATTCCTAGGAGTGGTATTGCTAGGTCATATGGAAGCTCAATTCTAGATTTTTGAGGAATATTCGTATTGTTTTCCCAAAAGACTTGGAACAGTCAACATTCCCACCAGCAGCAGATGAGAGTCCCTTTATTTTCCCCCAACATCCCTACCAGCACTGGTTTTTCTTATTTTTTCTGATATGTGTTAGTCTCTGTGGTGTGAGCTGATATGTCATTGCTGTTTTGATTTTCAAACAGCTCAAATGCCCAAGAACAGATGAGTGTATACAGAAACCATGGCAGATCTACACAATGGAATACTATGCAGATGTTAGAAAAATGAAGTCATGAAATTTGTTTCTACATGAAAGGATATGAAGAGTATTATGGTAAACAAAATGAGTCATAGGGAGAAGGATAGACATAGAACGATTGCACTCATTTGTAAGATATTTAGAAAAAGATAGTATGTCATTAATAACTAGAGACTAATAGAGATGAGGCCAGAAGGACCAGTCTATGATTGAAAGCTTGCTACAAATAGCAGGGAAGTATAGTTAAGGCAGACAAGAGACCACTATAACAACGATAGTTGGAAATGATCAGTCTGAACAAGAACTGGGTATTCTGAAAAGAGTTAAAATGATATGCAGTATGCCCCTTCAGTAACAACATTGCAAACCACAGTATCTAAAGGGAAAAAAGGAGAGAGGAGGGGGGCTGTCTACCAAAGAGGTAGGCAGGGGAGAAAGTGGTGGAGGGGGCAGGAGGGAAACTGAGACAATGTGCACTGGTGAAGGGTGTTTTATATTGTGTGACTGAAAATCATAAACAACCTTCTAACTGTATCTCATAGTGATTCAATTAAATATAATTCATTAAAAATATAACAAATAATATCTGTAAGTAAAAAGTCAAAGCAACAACATAAATAGAAGTATGGAAAAAGTTGATTTTCATTTTCATGGAGAGTTTTAAGACTTTAGTGAAAGTAACTGCAGATGTGAAGAAAATGGCAAGAGAAATAGAATTAAAATGGAGCCTGAACATATGAAAATGTGTTCATTATCATTACTTATGAGGAAATGCAAATCAAAAACCAATTAGATATCATCTCACATCAGTGAGAATAGCATGTATCAAAAAGACTTGGAAACAACCAATGTCGGGGGAAATGTGGTGGAAAATGAACCTTTATTCACAATTGTCTAGTTAAAACTTTATGAAAGCATTATGAAAATGTCTCCAAAAAGAAAGAACTGAAATGATAGTGCAGTGGGTAGGGTCCTTGCATACAGCCAACCCAGTTCAATCCCCAGAGCCTGCCAAATTTAATCCCTGATTGCAGTTCCAGAATTAAGCCTTTAGCACCACCAATTGTGGTCCAAAAACAAAAAATCAGAAAAAGTAAAAATAGTCTATGTTATTTCAAGATTGCACTTATGACATCTATACCCAAAACATAAAACATTCATTCAAAAAGATGTATATACAGCCATGTTTATTGCAGTGCTTAGTACAATAGCTAGTTTATGGAAACAATATTCAAATGCCAAACACAGATGAATGGATAAAAAAGTAATGCATATAAACACAATGGAATACTATACGTTCATAGTTTAGATGTAATTATACAGTTTGCTGCAGCCTAGATAGAACTGAAAAGTATCATGTTAAGTAAAATAACATGATAGGAAGATATCTCATAGGAAGACAAACAATGGATTATTTCACTCCAAGAAATAGATGTGTAATATACAGACAAAACAAGTAAGTAGCATTGAACAATAATAAACATGGCCTTGACCTTATCAAGCAAGGAGGAAAAGGGTGATGATGGTGGAAATAGAATCAGAAAGACATTTACATTTGTTCTGTTTATTGTAGCAATATTCACAATATTCACAATGCTGGTTGTGAGGATAAAGATGGAGGTTTACATATACGATGAATTCTTACTCAGCTATAAAAAATTGAAAAATGTGGAATTTGTATTACCTGGATGGAACTAGAGGGCATTAGGCTGAGTGAAGTCAGTGAGAAGAACAGATACAGAATAATTTCTCTTTTGTGTGAAATATAAAGAAACATTGGAAATAAATAGCTAAAGGCAATAAACCCTTAGAATTGGCCTATAGAACTGAGTATGCAAGGGGATGGGTTAAAGAAATGGGTAGGGGGGGCAGAGAGATAGCATGGAGGTAAGGCGTTTGCCTTTCATGCAGAAGGTCATCAGTTCGAATCTCGTTGTCCCATATGGTCCCCTCGTGACTGCCAGGAGCAATTTCTGAGCATGGAGCCAGGAGTATCCCCTGAGCACTGCCAGGTGTGACCGAAAAACCACAAATAAATAAATAAATAAATAAATAAATAAATAAATAAATAAAAATTTAAAAAATTTAAAAAAAAAGAAATGGGTAGAACCTAGGGTCAGAGGTGGGAGAATGTTGACAGTATTGTGGTGGGTTATATTGGTTATATTGATACACTCTATTCATGTAACTCTAATATTAACAGTATTGTAGATTAGTGTGCTTAAATAATTATGGAGAAATAAAATACAAACATTACAAAGGCATACTCGAGGATGATTGTAATTGTTATTGAAATATTTATATCTTTGTATATGTAAAGCTATATCAGTTAGTAAAAATAAAATATTGCAACTGTTTTTTAAAAGAATTAATCAAAGGTCCATTTTTCTTTCTTGCTTGCCATATTTTTGTTTTGTGTGTTGTTTTGTTTTGTTTACTTTGGGGGGTTATGTTGTGGTGGTGGTTTGGGGAGGGGCATTTGTTTATTTTTGCCTCTGACTCTAAGCAAACCATCAAATAATACATTATTCTCTATAGCATGGTACGATGAGAAAATTACTGGGTTAGAAATCAGAATTAAGTATTAACTTTTGCACTAAAAATCCGTGTGACTACACATACTACATAGATCGGGGACTGTTTTTGCATTCCCCAAATTGATGCTGCTCTAGATAATCTTCAATTTCTGGAGCATCTATTATTTTCTATGAATCAATTTAAAGAAAGACGCCTGCCCTCAAAACATTCCAGAGTAGCAGCAGGACTTGCATCTGGGCACAATTAAATCCTTCATCATTTAAATGGATACAGAGAGGCAATGAAAGAAAGATATTTGGCAATCCATAACTTTCCATCTGCCATATATCCAGAGTCTCAGGAAAAGGAACAGACTAACCTGTATATTAGACAACCAGGGAAGCTGGTTAGGTGACAATAGGAAAGAAAGCAGCTCTGTCCTGTTGTCCTAGATAAGAACAGCACCACCCTATTGGGCTGGCACAAGAGGCCCATTTTTGAATCACAGATGAGAGCTTTGCACTAAACGGTCTGTGAAAGCCTTCCTACTTGCTCCAACATTTTATGATTTGCATTTTTATTGTAGAATGAGAAATAAAATGGAAACAGATGAACATTTTTCACACCCAGCCCCAGATTTATGTGAAATGTTTCTGCACAAAAATGTTTAATTGCTTTACAGAAATCACAAAGATGATTTAATGCCCCTTTTCTCTCCAAATGTGTACACAATTAACTATGCTTATACAATATAGGAAACATGATACTTTTGAATAATTTAACAATGAACATGGGCAAATAATTATCACAGACATCTAAGTCATCAGGTGCTTGTTGAATCTTGCAATGTTCATTTACTTTGCTTTAGAATTTTTAGAATATTTGTATCTTTCTTAAACTCAGGTGAAAATAAGACATCATGCTAATGGGAGAAAATATCTACACATAATGCATCAGATAAATGGCTAATATTCAAGCTATATTAAGCACTTATAAAACTTACCAAGAACAAAAATAGCAGTAATCCCATCAAAAGAAGGGACAGACAAACAGAAACTTTCCCCAAAGAAGAAATAGAAAATCAGTAGGAATGCAAAAAAGTATCCATCATCACTAATTATTCAAAGAATATAAATATAAAGCAAAGCAAAAATGAGATACTTTACACTAATGAGAATGGCAGAAACAAAGAAAATGATGTGATGAAACCCATCTTCACTATTAATAGGAATGTTTACTCATTTAGTCAACTATAGAAAACAGTATAGAGATTTCTCAAAAGAGTAAGAATAGAGTTTCAAAATGACCCAGTTATTGGTCTATACCTCAACATAATTTTTTTGTTTTTAGACCACACCCAGTGATGCTTAGGGTTTACTCCTAGATCTGTGCTCAAAAATTACTCCTGGCAGAATCAAGAGGCCATATGAGATGCAGAGGATCAAAGCCAGGTCAGTTACGTGCAAAGCAAATGCCCTCCCCTCTATGCTATAGCTCTGGCTCCAATAAAAATATTTTAAAATATGACCAGAGCAGGTAAAATTGCTTGCCTTGTATTTTTGCCAACCAGGTTTCGATCCTCATTTACCCCCATATGCTCCTCCAAACCTGTATCCCTAAGCATAAGGCCAGGAGTAAGCACTGATCATAGCCAGATGCAGCACAATAACAAACCAAAGAAACATAAATAATAAAAAGATAAATAGGCATATCTATTTCCTTACATATCTATTTTCAAGTTGCAGCCAATTGTATGATTTCATCTTTACTTATGACTGCATTTCTACAACAGATTAATGTATGAAGTTGTAGAAATGAAGCCATAAGTAAAGATAAAAATCATACAATTGGCTGTAACTTGGAAGAAACTGAAGAGTATCACTTTAAGTGAAATAAGTTAGAGGAATAAAAACAAATATTAGATAATTTCACTGATCTGCACAAAACAAAGTAATAGACAGTATCCAATGATAAAAAAAAATCCTTGGCCCTTAATTACAGAACTAAATTGCAAGGGGAGAAGGGCTGGTAATGAATAGAGGGAATAGTAATGTGAACTAGAAGTGTGTAACGTGGTGATGGGCACTTCGGTGGTGACAAGATATGTTAACTACATGTATATAAAAATCATAAACTTGGGACTGAAGAGATATTGTATCAGGTAGGGCAATTGCCTTGCATATAATTGACCCAGGTTCAACCCCTGGCACCTCATATGGATCCCCAAACACAGTCAAGAGCTATCACTGAGCACAAAGCCAGAAGTAAGCCCTGATTATAGCTGGGTTAGCCAATAAAGCAAAAATAAAAAATAAAAAACCCATAGAACATTCATACTATTGTAAACATGTGATCATATCCATAATAGTTAATATTTTAAGAACATTTGTTCTTTTAAAGTGTATTCAAGCATACAAAAATGAAGCAATTGCTCTGAAAATAAAAGGTTGATACTTCCAATTACTGGTGGAGGTAATAAATATTTCAAATATCCAGTCTGCCAGACTTCTTTAACCTTTCTTTATTAAAACATTTTTAAAGCAAAAATAGTGACCTATGACAAAATTCTAGTCTTTAGGAGACATAAATATTAGTCAGACACTGATGTTTAGGAAATTTTTCTTATTCTTACAATGTTTAAAAACTTCTCATAGTGGGGCAGGAGCGGTGGCGCAAGCGTTAAGGCTTCTGCCTTGTGCACACTATCCTAGAACGGACTGCAGTTCGATCCCCCTGCATCCCATATGATCCCCCAAGCCAGGAGCGATTTCTGAGTGCATAGCCAGGAATAGCCCCTGAGCGTCACCAGGTGTGGCTGAAAAAAAAAAAAAAACTCCCCATAGCAAAGTAGCCCAAAGACTTTCTTATTTCTTTAACACAAGTATTATGTTTGGACTTGCAGCAGCTATAGTACAACTAAACAAATGACAAGTCAACTTACCCAAGGGCTGGAGTGATAGTGTAGAGCTAATAGCATCTTGCCTTGCATGTAGTCAACCTGAATTTGATCCTACACACACACACACACACACACACACACACACACACACACACAATTTGCAAGGGACAGAACAGGGAAAAGAAAGTGGAAAAGAAAAGTTTAGGTCCCTAATTAGGTCCTTAATTACATAGTTCTGTCTATCTAATTTGTTTTAGCATCTGCTAGCAAAGCTGTCTAATAGTTACAACAGAAGTCTGGAGTAATATATACCAGATATATATATATATACACAAGCACTTGTCTTGTGCAAGATGGAACTGGATTCAATCCCCAGCAACACATATGGTGGCCCAAGCACCACTAGGAGTGATCCTTGAGCAGAGTCAGGAGTAAACCATGAACAAAGTCAATTGTGCCAATAAATAAAGAAAATTAGTTGAAACAGAATATATATCTTATAGATATGGTAGATTAACTATTAATACTTTTAGAACAAATTAAATTAATAATCTTTATTTCTAAATATGAAAACACTGTTATTTAATAGGACTATTAGATAAATCACTGGTTTCCATGCACATCCTAAGAAAGAAATACTAGAATACTATCAGCATCTAAGATAGACATTATTAATAATACATTACTTGTATCTATAGCATGATCTAGTTTCTAGCACACCTATGGTCTTTTTCCTAGCATCAAAAAAAAATCATAGTTAAGAATTTTTCAGAGTGTGTTATCTGCCTGAAAAATCGAAGTCATTTCACTCACTCATTTAATAAGCAATTAAAAGATACACTGTCTGGGGTCTAGAAAGATAGCTCAGTGAGATGGAGCACAAGTTTGGCATGCAAGAGGCCCAGATTTCAGAGCCAGCACTACATGATCCCCCAGCACTGAACCATGAGTAGTCCTCCAGCATCTTTAGGTGTGATCCTAAAACAGAACAAAAAGGATACATACACTGTGTATCTGGTACTATTTCACTTTTCTCAATAAATATGTGCTAGAATTTACAAATCTTTATTAGGAAATGAGCTTCGAACTCTATATGAAAGAATAAAATCCTTATAATTTTAGGTTATGTTAACTTTATTGAAATTTTAAATCATAGATCAGTAAAGCTGTGCACTAAAGAGCAAGATTAGTAAGTATTTTTGGCTCTAGGGGTCATAAGTTCTCTATTACAATTGCTTACTTTGTCACTGTTATACAAAAATGGACATAAAAGATATGGAAATGAACTAATGTTCTCATACTGCAATAAAACATTTCTGAAGGGCACTGGTAACTTGCATTTAGTTCACTTGAGTGTCAGAAATATTGTTTTGATTTTTTCAACCAAATGAAACTATAAAAATATCCAGTGCTTATCCATACTGAAAAATAAAAGTAAAAAACAGCAAGACTGATTTTACTTGAAACCATAACTAACTAAAATTATTCTTTTTCCCTGAATGCTTCAATCACCTGATTATATCTTATAGAATAAGAAATTAAAACCTTCAAAGCCTCATGTTTTCCTATATATTCTTTCTAATACAGTTTTCATCAGAATCTTCAATAAGAACTATTTCACCAATTAGTAATTCTAGGTTTCTAAATTCCTGCTTTCATTTTTATGAGAAAATTTAGTGCTGTTGGAGGGAAATAGGCAACATTATTATGAATGCATTTGATCTAAAATCACATTCCCAATGACAACTGATAATCCCCATGGAAGCTGCCTCCACAGCACTGGGATATACCCCATTCATCCGGTGCTCGTCCCTTTTATGTTTCCCCAGGGAAGGCCCATCCTCCACTGTTTATCTCATGTCATATAGCATCCTAGCAGAGTAATTAAGAAAGGCATTCTTTGGTTGGCACATGATAGGAAATGTCTTTCCTGAGTTGAATGCGGCCACTAAAGATTTTCATAGCATTTTCTTTAATATACAAGTTAATGGAGCATGAAGTTACTAAAAATAATAATAATAGTAGTAGTACAAAAAGGAAAAATAGCTTGCTTCAGCATTACTGGCAAAAAGGATAAGGCATCACTATATAAAAGGCCTTAAAAAATGATGGCTCTTGCTATTTTAGGTCTTAGAAACATAATCTCAAAAAATGACTTGGTAGCTTTTTACAAATGTTTTTATTAAGATTATTTTATCTCCATGTACATTCCATATTGATGAATCACCTGAATTGTCTCTTTATGATCAAATATTTTCTGATCCCTTCACTTTTTGTGCCAAAAACAGAAGCCAGTACATTATGAAAGCCTTAGGCAGCTATGGCCCACCCACCTCTGTCCCATTCATTCTGACTTATTACCTTCTCTGCGACAGCATCCCCTCTCTAGGACTGGAGCTCTGCCCATGTTTCCATTATTTTTGGCTGGAATTCTATTAAGTGAAGGTGACTTTGATTTCCAGGCTCAATAAAAAGACTTGGGATGGTAAAGTCAGTGTGAACAGTAAGGGTTTATCTGAGAACATTTTAAAAGAACTATGTTTAATAATATGTTTAAAAAGAACTGCTAAATAAGAACTATGTTAAGTTCTTTATATTTTTCGTATTTTACTTCATATTACTTCTTTACCCTCTAAGCTCTACCACAGATCAAGTGCCACTATTACGATCTAATAAACTAACACAAAAAGACAGACAAATAGGGCTTGGGGAGTCTAGAAAACTTATTCAAGTTCACAGTATATGCAGGAGGTCCTTCTCTTTTTGTCATACTACACTTACTGATTATAATTCTTTTCATCCTCTTTTTTAGAGTCTGTATTATCTCAAATTTTAAATTCCACATAAGAATAATCACTTGGGGCCCGGAGAGATAGCACAGCGGTGTTTGCCTTGCAAGCAGCCGATCCAGGACCTAAGGTGGTTGGTTCGATTCCTGGTGTCCCATATGGTTCCCCATGCCTGCCAGGAGCTATTTCTGAGCAGACAGCCAGGAGTAACCCCTGAGCACCGCCAGGTGTGGCCCAAAAAAAAAAAAAATCACTTGGTTGTAGATAACCAGAAATAACTGCTTTGATTTTGGGTTATTTAGAGTAATGTTTACCTCTCCTTCCAGAATTAACTTGCAGTTATTTGCAGAGGAGGTAATTGCATAAGCTCCTATCCTGTGCCCTAGTAAATAGACTCAAGCCCTCTATCTGAAGCCAGTGTTTTAGGTTATGTATGTAGTATATAACTAAACCCTGTATATTCAAGTCATATTATTTTACTGAAAATCTTTGCCAAATCCTATTAATGTTAAAAGGACCTTAAACTGGGCCCGGAGAGATAGCACAGTGGTGTTTGCCTTGCAAGCAGCCCGTCCAGGACCTAAGGTGGTTGGTTCGAATCCCGGTGTCCCATATGGTTCCCCGTGCCTGCCAGGAGCTATTTCTGAGCAGACAGCCAGGAGTGACCCCTGAGCACTGCCGGGTGTGGCCCAAACAAAAACAAAAACAAAAACAAAAAAGGACCTTAAATTAATAAATTTTAATATTTAAGCTTAGGTGATTAAATTAAAATTTTTCTATGAAATGGAACAATTTACTGAAATTTTTATTGATGCAGACTTGATTTATAAGTTATAATATTTACATTTTTCAAGGAACAATATATCTATACCATACCAAGGTGCTAATGTCTCTCTATCACTACTGATTGAACTTTTTTAGCCCACTCCCCACTATATTCTTTGATAACCTCAACTCTGTGATTACAGTGAAAGACTTCATTTTTATAGGTTAATTTCCTTGTTTTGTTTTTTATTAATCGTGAATGTGAGATCATCTGGTATTTGTCTTTCTCCTACTTTATTTTAGCTTACTATGACTCTGATTTCATTCATGTTGTATCAAAAGGCCGTATTTATCTTTTCTTATAGCTGAGTTGTATTCCATCTTATACTACCACTAAAGATTATATAATAAAGATTATATACTCACATTTGCTGAATAGTTGACTGTTAGATCTTGACTACTATAACTCATGCTATTATGGACTTAGACAATTATATATTTTAGTTAGTATTTATATAAATTTATATAAGGGAGTGGAATTTCTTAATTATATAAAAATTCTTATCTTCAAAATTTAGAGAATATTTTTCATACTCTTCCATAGAGCTTGAACTAAATTACATTCTCACCAATGATGGCTTTCTCCACATTGTTGTCAGTGCTTGTTTTTTACCTTTTTATATAGGCAATTTTCATGGTGTGAGGTAATATCTCATTGCAATTTTTGTTTTCATTTTTCCCTATAATAAGTGGTGATAAACATTTTCTTGTGTGTCTGTTATCATTAGTATGTCTCCTTTAGAGGAGTGCTTTTTCAACTTTTTCCCCCATTTTTCATGGGATTGTTCAATTTGTTATAGACTTTTGTAAGTTCTTTAAAAGTCACAAATATCAGCTCTTGATTTATGCATTACCTGAAAGTATTTTTCCAAGTAAGTATTATTTTCAAGTGATAATTTAAACTTTTTAATTTGATATGGTATCATTCATTAGGTAAAAGGCTAATATACAAACTATAAAGAACTAGTAAAGCTCAAAATGAAAAAATCATACCCCAAAACTAGGATGAATATAGCAATTTTACTCCTGGAAATATAGCTTAGGAGCCCCCAAAACAGTACAGAAAAAGACACATGCACCCTATATTTCTGAACTATTCACAATAGCCAACAACAACCCAATAGACAA
Source organism: Suncus etruscus (assembly GCF_024139225.1). Lineage (NCBI taxonomy): Eukaryota > Metazoa > Chordata > Mammalia > Eulipotyphla > Soricidae > Suncus > Suncus etruscus. Next base: position 73,010,116 of record NC_064848.1, on the reverse strand, counting down.
GTGGAATACTACACCACTATTAATAAAATGAAGACATAAATTTTGCTGATACATGGTTGGCCATGGAGAATATCAAGCTAAGTGAAAGAAGTCAAAGGGATTATCACACTCATTTGCAGTATATATATTAAAAAAATCATTGTGGAGAGTAATACCCTAAGACCATAGAAATAAAGGGCAGGTTGACTGGCCTTTCCTTAGTAGAAAGCTTGCCACAATGAAGAGAGGGAGAGTAGATCAGAGAAAAAATATCACTGTGACAATTATAAAGATAATAATAGGAAATGTTTTTTAATATATTTTTTATTTAAGTAACATGATTATAGTCGGGTTACAGTCACAAACAGAACACCCCTTCACCAGTGTAGCATTACCCCCTCCCAATGACCCCCTACCCCCTTCCCATCCCCTGCCTGTATTCGAGACAGGCATTCTACTACAGTTATTTGTTTTTAAGTTCAGTAAATTATTTTTTTCTTAAAGAATAAGGGTTAAAAAAATAATAAAGTTGTGACAGTGGCAATTGCCATTGTTTGCATAGGCCCAGAAAAATATGGGTAAAACAGAAAAAAAATCCTTGGCCTGATTACAAGAAGGCCTCACCCCAGAAGATTATTGGCATAAGACCGACTCTGGGCTCCAGGCATACCTGTCTGTCCAATCCGAGTCATTCTCCATGGTCCCGGTAAAACTTTTTCACACTTTAGCTGTTATTGATATCAGGTTCCTATATTTAAAGATTCTGGATTCTATGCATTTCTTTCATCGAAGTCAGGCTGATGTGGAGCTTCCTCTAGTTTCAGTACACCATTATATGCAGAGTGATCTGTCCTGCAAGCAGACTGTAGCTGAGTTGTCTGGGTGTTGAGAGCACTCTTTGGAGTAAGACTATGCTAAAGCAGTGGTTGGTCTTCCCTGGTAGAGGTTTGGATCCTGGTAATGTTATAGATAATTGTGGTTGTTTCCACAATGGATGTTATCTATTGTTCAGGGGTGTATGGACAATGCTCATTCTTCTGAGGCGTAAGCCAAATTATTATGCCAATGTTCAGGGTATAAGGCCTAACTGAATTACCAAATTTGTGTTCCCATCTCTATTAGATAAGAACTTGTTTTCATATGTATTATTTTCCCATTTTAATGTGCCTATGCAAAATAGAAACAATGCCACACGGTATCGTTGGTACATCTGGGGACCGACAAATAAAGTCCAACATTCCCCGTAACTTGGTTCAAACAGGAATTCTATACAGAGATACTGTTCTGCCATTATTGCTTATAAAACAGATCTCAATGAGGGAAAAGCAAACAAACAATCAAATAAAAAATCAGTGGGCAAAATTGTCACTATATAAGAGGATATTCGAAAAGAGTTATAGATGTTAAGGGAATACATCTGAGATGTACAAAGGAGATACACATGTCCCTTTTGTGTTTTAGAAATAGTCAAGAGGGAGGGTGTTGTTTCCGAGACACCACTTTGGTCTGTGATTTGGCCAAGCAAAGAGCACATGGAGCCATGTCATCCCCATGTTGTCTGCTGAAGCTTCGGACTCCCTGAGAGGCGTTTGCTTCCTAATGCTGGAAGCCGAAAGTTCACCAGTCCCCTCCCCGACTCCTGCAGAAACGGGGAAGCCAGGGGTCTCCTTTAAACTGGTTCTCGCTGGAACCCACTTGCTAGGACTCTGAGCAAGCAACCAGGGGTAACCCTGGGGACCAGGAGGAAGGAGAGAGAAGGCTGTGGGGGTGGGGTGGGGACAGCTGAGACTGCATCTTCCCCTAAGCTTGGCCAGAAAGCCTACCAAATGGAGCCATGTCCTCACCGTGTTGCCTGCTGAAGCTTCAGCAAAACATTACTGTGCAAGATATGCAATCCACCTTAGTCAAAACAAAAATCATTAGTACAAAAAAAAAAAAGGTTAACTGTGGGGAAATAGGAGGTGGGAGTGAGGGAGTAAAGGAATAAAATTAGCTTCGGGGTAGCATTCTGAATATAACAAACAGATTAAGCACAATGATATCCAAATATTTGTCTATATGGTCTGCGCGGTTTCACAATGGACAGGGTTAGTAAGGAAACATGTCTGGGACTTCTTGAAGCCAGAACCTCTTGTGCTGCCATTTCCCATGCTGGCAGAAACTCCTGGCTCCCAGAAAGGAAAGAAATCCTTCAAGAGCTGGAAGGCCAGAAGTTCAAGGCCCCCACCCAAACCCTCCCTCTGGAGCTGGGTGGGAAATGGGGAAAGCCTAGGGTAACCCTTAAGCTCCTCAAAGGGACCCACCTCAATGGCTTACCCAGGCAAGCCCTGGAGTTCCAGAGGAAGGAGGTAGAGGGGTGTTGGGGTGACCCAAGTCCTGCACCCCTCCTAGGCCTGATTAAAAAGGCTTTTGGCATGGTCAAGGCCTGCCAAACCGATAATAGGAGATATTTACTCTGGACAAGAACTGGATGCTGAAAGGCAGTAAGGTAATATGCATGATAGCCTTACAATGATAGTATTACAAACCATTGTGCCTAATAGAGGAAAAGAAAAGTGTCTACCATAGATGCTTGGGACTGGTGGTAGCAAAAGAGAAACTGGACATATTGTGGAGGGACATTGGTGAAAGAATGGGTGCTCAAACATTGTATGCCTGAAACTTAATCATGAACAACTTTGTATCTCATAGTGACTCAATAAATAAATAACAAAAAATAATCTAGGGTGAAGAGATGAATATTTCCCCAAAGAGAATAGTCAGTACGCATATGAAAAGTGTTCATTATCACTTACTCTCAGTGAAATAAAAACCAAAACAAAGTATCGGGGCCGGAGAGATAGCATGGAGGTAAGGCGTTTGCCTTTCATGCAGGAGGTCATCGGTTCGAATCCCGGCGCCCCATATGGTCCCCTGTGCCTGCCAGGAGCAATTTCTGAGCTTGAAGCCAGAAATAACCCCTGAGCACTGCCGGGTGTGACCCAAAAACCACAAAAAAAAAAAAGTATCACACCAGTGATAATGGCATATATAAGAAAAGAAAAATTAGAAACAACCATGTTGGCAGGGATGGAGTGATAAAGGATCCCTTTTTTACAGTTAATAGGAATGTCAATTGGTAGGAATGTCATTGCCTTTATAACAAAATGTATGGATATTTCTCAAAAAAGTAAAAATAGTGCTTTCAAATTCTATTTCTTGGTCTCTACACATAATAACACAAAAAAATTACTTGAAAGATGTATGCATATCCCATATTCACTGTAGCACTGTTTACAATAACTGGGATATGAAATCAACACATATGTTGAACAACAAATCAATGGATAGAAATTATGGTACATACACAACAGAATATTACCTGGCTACAAAAAAGATGAAATCTTGCATCTTGGTGCAACTTGGACGGAACTGTAATACATTATGTTAAGTGAAATCAGTCTTAAGGATAAGGACAAATATGAATGGTCCCACCCAAATGTGGTATCCAGAGAAATAAAACATGGTAATAGACAAAATTAAATCATAGCAAACCCTTGGTTTTTGTTTTCAAAGCTAAAATTACCAAGCATTAAGAGGGAAGATAAATAAGTAAGTGGCAGACTAACAAGGATTTAGAGACAGTGGTAGTGTCTTCAGCTCTACGGAGGTGGTAAAGGTGCAGTAACAGTACATCAAAACCAAAAATTAACCATGTTACCTTAACTATAATTTTAATTAATTATTTCCTTTTTCTCTCTTTCTGGAATCTCTAAGATGCAAAACATATTTTACTTGCTGCTATCCTATCTCTTATATTTTCTTCATATTCTTAAATTCATTTTTTATGGTTTATACTGCCTTATCCTCAGACTCACTAATTCAATCTTTACCTTCTGTTATTCTTCTATTAAGCTCCTGTGTTGTATTTTTAGTTCCACTACTGTATTTTTCAGCTCATTGTTTGTATTTTTGTTATACTATTTCTTTCCTCATAAAATTTTACTTTCATTGATATCTCTTGAGTAAGCAAAATTAGAATTGTTGATTTGAAGCCATTATAAAGGAGATTAGAAAATTGATATTCTCAGGATATCCTACCTAGGCCTTTGTTTACATCTTTATTGCAGGTAAATTATTTTTAATTATGCCTGGTCTGATAACTAGAGGTGTGGGCCCATGTTCATGCAGGCCTAGGTGCTGATTGGAGGTTCAAAATCACAAATTCTAGTGGTTGTAGCTCTTAGTTTGTATTGTCCTGGATTATCAGGGATTTATGGTGATTACTGCCTTGATTGCACTATCAAGGTCTAGCAGGTATGAACTACAATCCAGATATACAGAGGTATTTGTGACTATGATGTCAAAGTCTAGGAGTCCTAGGCAGTTTGTGAAGGGTATGATCATAAGTGTCCAATAACTTAACACTTAAAAGACCACCATAGCTAACAGGGCATTTCCTGTGCCTGCCAGTAATTATGGTGTTGAGGTCAAATTAGCCTGTCAAAATAACATTCTATGGTGCAGCATTGCCAATATTTGGCAGTCTGTGACATCAAGTTTGAGCAGGCATGGACTAAAAAATTTATTCAAAGTCACAGTTTGGGTACACTTGTGCATTACATTTGAGGAGCAATGGATGGTGACCAGAGGAGCAGAATCATAATTACCCAGTGATAGCTATGAGCTAAGTTCAAACAGATCCATGGAAGAAATTTAGGGTAAATGTTTTCAAATGCCTGGGCTTACCAGTTCTAAGGACATGGGTAGTATAAATTGGGAATTCAAGTTAATAAGTATCCAAAAGCACTTGCATGCAATCTTGGGGGTTATTTTCTGAAAATTGTGATGAGACATACAAAGGAAAACATAAAGTTTCAATTATTTTGTATAAATATATGTTTATTTAAACATCGTGGTTACAAGGTAGTTTATAATATAGTTTTTTCCACAGATAAAGTTGTTCATGATTGAGTTATAGTCTTACTAAGTATAACAACATTCACCAATGTGCATTTCCTGCCACCAATGTCAGCAGTTTCCCTCTCACATTCCCTGAGGCCCTCTTCCCTCCTACCCACCCTGCCCATTTGCTGCTAGGTCAAGCATTTTACTTAACTCTCTCTTTCTCTTTCTCTCTCTTTCTTACTCTCTCTCTTTTCCTCTTTCTCTCCTTTTTTGACATTTTGGTTTGTACTACTGCAAATGAAGGGGTGCCATAATTGTCCCTTTTATATAAGATCCTTTTCTGCTCTAATTGCACTCTAGCTGGATGAAGCATTCATTTCATTGAGTTTTGTCACTATATCCCACTACTGCTTTCAATACATGAGGGTTGCTTGTGACAAATCTGCTGTAAATCTTATAGATACTTCTTTGGGAACTGGAGTGATAGCACAGCAAAAGGGTGTTTGTCTTGCATGCAGCTGACCTGGGACAGAACTGGGTTCAATCCCTGGCATGTCATATGGTCCCCTGAGCTTGCCAGGAGCAATTTCTGAGCACAAAAACAAGAGCAACCCCTGAACGCCAGGTCTGACTCTTGTACCCATTCTGGAGGTTAACCCAATCTCTGGCCACTGCCCATGGCTGCTCTCTGGCTAGTCTCTACTTTTAGTTATTTATTTAAATTATTATACTTAGGGGCTAGAGCCATAGTGCAGTGGTAGGGCATTTGCCTTGCATATGGCTAACCCAGGATGGATCACGATTCGATCCCTGGAGTTTCATGTAGTCCCCCAAGCCAGGATCAGTTTCTGAGTGCATAGCCAGAAGTAACCCCTGAGCATCACTGGGTGTGCCCCCCTAAAAAATATTGTAATTGGTACCAGAACCAAAGTTTTAATTAATTAGTTAGTAAATTGATATCTACCAATGTACAAGGAAGTTTTCATTAATATTGTATAATTAGGGCATACCTAGTGAGAACTCATGTCAAATACTGAGATAATTGAAGCTGTCTTTGATATCTCTTCACCTTATCTATAGTATCACTCCTAGACACCCTTCTACTATCATATGCACCCAGATCTTTCCATAGAGAATTTATGTGTGTTCCTATCAAAATTATCAATCCAAGGATCTCATTTCTTTAGGCATATTTTATGTTTCCAACCAAAAAACAAAGTCTTAATATATTTCAGTCATAATTGCCTAAATAAATGCCTATATAAATATATTCATATTTATATATTTATACCTATGTATATATGTATATATTTACTCAGAGAAAAAAGTATAGTGCCCAAAACTGTTACAGTAGAGGTCACTGGTAAGAACAAGAAGGGTTAAGGAAAAGATGAGTTCAGAATCATAAAACATTGGACAATTTGACAGGTAGCCAAAGGATATGGCAGATACAGATGGTTTCAGTGGAAAGGAGAAAATAATCAGTACCCAGAGATTCAGATGGCAAGTTATGGACAGGATAAAATAACCAGGCAGGTGGCTAACAACACAAACTCAGTTATCTAACATTAGGTCAAGTACAGGGTCAGTAAAACATCTATATTAACTCTGAGAAATAGAGTCTTCATGGAAATTAAATAATTCTACCAGAAGAAATTGAATTATTGAATCGTTCACACTTTCATCCCTCATACACATACACACAATTTTGGAAATTGTTGTCCGTTGTGGTTAATGATAGACATTGGGAAATGATATGGAGTATGATAAACTCATATGAGAAGCTATATGGCACCACAACGAATAAGGTTAATAATGCCTTTGGCCATGGCTTATTAGTTACTTTTGATTAAGCCCTTTCTTAAAAAGAGAGCATATTTATAATACAGAAGAACATTGTGATAACTAAATGTTCAGTTCCACTATACAACAAAGGAAAGTTCTCCAAGGTTAATTCTACCTCAAAGCAAAAATCAGAATATTTAGAACAGACAAGAGAAATTTCACACAAAGGCGATATTTAAGCTTGATTACAGAGCATAAATCTATTATCATATAGGCAAAATTATATTTCAAATAGGAGTATAATATGTCAAGGAATCTAAAAATGCACATTGCATTTACAAAACTGAGTTGTCATCTGTAATTATGTGATTAGCATATATGATAAGTAAAAAACTGCAGGAAATAGTAAAAACTACTAGTATATAAGCACATATACATATATGTATATACATATATTTACATTAGTAAAAATGAATGTATATATTTTATAGTTTTAAATTATAATGATTGTGAAGGACTTTGTCTAGAACCCTTGAGCACTGAAAACATTAATTTGGTCATCAGATAACAATTTCAATCAAGCAAAACACATAATTAATTTTTCAGAATAAGTGACAAAAATACAGAAAATAGGGTCAAAAGATAGTGCCATGGCAAGGCACTTGCCTTGAATGTGGCAGCCACAATTGTAATCACTGGCACTACATACATACGGTCCCCATGCACATAGCAAGGAGCAATCTCTGAGCACAACTAGATGAGACAAAAACCCTCCCCCAATAAAAGGAGAAAAAAAATTTCAGAAAAAAAAACTAAAAAAGAAAGAACCACAGCACAGAGGCCAGACCCATCAAAGTTCAATTAAGATACTTCATTATAGGAGATGATGAGAACTAAAGCAAGGAAATGGTAACAGAAGTGGAAAGAAAATGAGGCTTTGGGTATCTGAGGGTTCAAATAAAACTTACTTAATGTCCTGACTTTTGTGGTAAAACGAAGACTCTGAAGTTCTTAACTTATACTGCTGAGAATTGATGAGATGAAGTAATATAAATGGAAGCACAGAATTGACAAGACATGGGGGAAAGGGTCAGGAATTGGATTTAAATTTGAAAATTAAACTGAAGCATCCAAGTAAGGTTGTGCTATAAATCAAGAATCCTCTATTTCATCAGTAATAAATAACATTTGTTACCGATGAATGCACAAAATCACCCAAGGAAAATGTGTAGGAGAAAGAAAACAGAGAGAACCTTGAGCCTAAATTTGTTGGTACCTAAAAGATGGGTCACAACAAGAAACATCCAGTGGAATTATTTTATATCTGATATAGAAGAGGGAGAGGAAAGATGATGTGAATTCAAGTGAGGATTACTAAATAGTAGCAAATATTTTCTATACTCAAATATAATGACACTAAATATTTCTCTCTGTGTTCTTGGAGGAGAGGAAACAACTGGTTTCTAGAGGTTCTTGCTAGTCCCTGAATCAGTAGTCCAATGTAATGAGACATTTTTTGGGAGTTGGGTTGAGGTTTAGTTATCCCATAGTTCTCAAAAGGGAAAAGGATATCCCATACCCCCTATCCAAGGAGGACAGGAAAAACTGGTTTTCCATTCAGAAGATCTTGTTTAATTTATAACTTGTACTTTTTTTTTTAAAGAATCTCAGACTTTTCATAGACTGATATTGGACTGATAAGGTCATCATCTAAAATACATCTGAGTTCATGACCACCAGAATACCATTAAAGTTATGCTACAAATCTGATTGACAAATTTCTAGAAACACATTAGTACTGTTGTGCCAAAATATCCAAAAAAAATTAATTACTAGTAGTCATTCTTATTTTCTGGTCGAAAAACTCAGATGTGGTTTTTCATCATTGTATTAGTAATCGAATTAAAAAACCTCTTTTGTTTTACTCTGATAAAAAAAATACTCATTTTAATTCACTTGATTGTGACCCTCATTTTACAAGGAAAGTATATCAAACTACCATGTTGTATAATTTAAATATGAGGTTTCTGAGCATATACCAAATTGTATGTTTGCTTTTTTCTCTTTTAATCTCTGAGAAATAATGCAAACATTTGCATACTTTATGTAATAAAAAAATTTTAACTGGGATGACAAACAGACCTTACAAGGTTGTGTAACTGTTTTATTAACTTCCCTTCATTATTGTTATTGGTAGCATCATTTCTCTAGAGCTTAATGTATATCTAATGCTACAAGTATTAAATAAAAAATGATTTTTGTTACCTCTTTACTACAGCTCATAAAAAGTAATAAATGTTTGAGACATTAATTCAAAGAAATATTTAATATCTCAACATAATTTTTATTCTGATGAGCAAGCTAAAAAGTATTCATAAAATTGTACACATCCAATTCAGTATCTAAATAAATGTAAACAGAAACTCACCCTTTCATTGTGACTAATGGAATATTGTAAACTAGCCTGCCAAAGATATTCTAAACAGATGTGTTTCATCAAATTAGTGACATTGTATAAATGGTAATCTATTGAACACCAGTGAATCCAAAAATCATCAGTTTTATTGTCACATCCTTGGAGTAACATTGTATGGACATTATTTTAGAAGAAAATTATTTCTAAACTAGTAATTATGTTAGATAAAATGCCAAAAAGCTTTATTGTTCTAGACATTAAGTTTACTAAAGTATCAGTATATCTTAAGGGAATATATCCTTGTTTCCAAATCTGTCTAAATACTTTCCATAATCCTCAAAAAACCTAGGATGAAAAATATAGATATAATGCAATGGTTCAACATTACAGAAAATTTCTAATTCATAAAAGAATTATGATGAAACTGGTTGCAGTAAGCAAAGAAAATGCAGAAGCCCACATTTTACAAGAACATACACTTTCAAAGAAGTTGAAAAAAAGACTATATTATTAATAAAGTTGGCTCTGTATTTAAGAATATCATCTCAAATGTTTAAATATTTTAGTTTAGGACATCAGGAAACACTATTTCCTAAAAGGAAACTTTTGTTCCAGGAAAAAATATATATAGGTGGAAACTTGGTCTAAAATTATAGGAAACAGAGACTGGGAAAGAAATCTACAGGTTCCTAGTAGTGATATCAATTTTCAACGAAAGACCTCTTTTGTTCACAGTGCTAAATTCCTTCAGACATTTTCAACTAGAAATCGTGGTATAATAGCATATGCCACATGGTATGGCCATTAACAAGAAAATTTGGGCCCAAGATAATTATTAATCCCATCTGTCTTCTCATGTGATCATAAGAAAATTTTAAGGTCCAAATATTTTCCTTGATTTGATGTTATAGTAACTGAGTTTATTTTTTGTAGCTAAAAGTACATGACTATAGATTTAATCCTAAACACTTTAAAAAAAAAAAAACAAAGGGACATATTTCTTAGGAACTGCAGGCTTGGTTTGCCTACACCACAAATCATATTAAGTGTGGGCCAGGAGGCAAATAAGCCCAGAATTAAGACATCATATCCAGCTGATGGATTTGGCTTCATTTGACTTGATTACACACTACCAAAAATAGGATCTGGGTTCCATGTAGGAACCAAATTAGGAGGCCTTAAAATAATTACATTACAATAAACAACTAAAGTATTCTGCAAGAGAAATGCATTCAAATGAATTAGTTGTATAACTGTTACTCTTTCATTAAAATGATTTAACAGCTCTACAAATGGCATGGCATTAGCATTTTATACAAAGCTATAAAACAGTAACAAGGGGGGAAAAACGAGTGTCTTTAAAAGTCAGCACTTTTGGACTATGTTTATGAGACTATATGGTGACTTTGTGATATTAAAGTCACCAAATTAAATATAGCATGCCGGCCAGTTTTATTTTGGGCAAAAGGCCAAAAACAAAATGAAGCTGCCGAATTCATCTTTTACTTGGATGAGCTTCAGCAATGCATTAATCTTGCTAACTCATCTTAAGACACCTCTAAGGATAAGAGCAACTTCCAAGAGTATTTCCTTAAAATTTATTTAATAGTATGCTTCATGGGTAGAGACACCCTGTGACTCTTAGGCCAATGGAATTTTTCTTTCTAATTTCCCCAACATTTGATGTTCCTATGCAAAAAAAAAAAAAAAAAAGCTACACTTACCCCCCTACCCCCCTTTTTTTTTTCTTTTCTTCTTTTACTTATATTCTAGATAGGGGCTCCCACCTTTTCCATAGAACCATAGAACTTGAATCATTTTGTTTTGTCTCATATTTCTATGTCTTCCTACAAAGTAAGGGGATAAAAGAAGGGAAAAGGTAGATGGAGCCCACAGGCCAAGTGGTCTCAGAAAAATTGAGTGGGAAGAAAATAAAAAAAAAAAGGTCAGATCTAAAAATACAAGCCAAAGTCAACAACAGTAGGATCAAGAGACCCAAACTATAACAAACTAAACACAAAATGGTCCTGTTAAATTAGTAGTCCAGGGGTCTAGAAGTGGAGGTATGGGATACATTCAGGGAACTATAGTGGAGGTAGGTCAACACTGGTGGTAGGAATGGCCCTAATTTACTGTCACTAAACACTTGACATACAACTGTGCAAGACTTGTAATTCACAATAGTGTCAATAAAAATTTTTTAATTATTTAATAAATTATTATTGGAGAAGGCTGGGCTACAGTACTACAGTACTTAGGCTACAGTACTCAGGGGCGATCCTTGTTTCTGGGCTCAGGTGTTACCCCTGACATTGACCCAAAAATATATGTGACATCAGGATTCAAAGTGGGATCAACTCTTTGAAAGGTAAATACTTACTTATTTTTATAATTCTTAAACTGTTCAGTTGAGAACCATCTAAAAATGTATTTGTTGGCAGGTGATAGACATGATATAATAAAACCTTAGCAAATGACTTACAGAAAAGAGAGACATGCTAACAGTTGATGAGCCATCCTCGTCAAATGAACCTCTAAATTATTAAATGTAAAGTAGTATATGGTAAATTATATTAAAAGTTTTGCTTTATTGTTTCTACAAATATTCCTTAAATTTTTATAATAATAAGAAACATACTTTGGAAGGAGAGTAATCTACAAAGTTCCACAAATTGAAATTTATTTAGTTTTTTAGTTTGGGGGGTTTTATTGTTTGTTTTATTTTTTTAACTTATTTTTTATTATAAATATTTAAGCACCATGATTACAAGCATGTTTGTAGTTGGGTTTCAGTCATAAACAGAATACCCACCTTCACCAGTTCAATATTCCCACCACCAATGTCCCCCATCTTTTTCCTCCCCCACCCCTGCCTTTATTTGAGACAGGCATTCTACTTCTCTCATTCTTTAACATTGTCATACTAGCTGTTAGTATAGTTATTTCCCTAACAACATTCACCACTCTTTGTGGTGAGCTTCAAATTGTGAGCTGGTCCTTCCGACCCTTCCAGTCCTTAACTCTATTGTATTATTACAGTAATGCCTTTAATTTTTCTTAAAACCCATAGATGAGTGAGACTACTCTGTGTCTATCTCTCTCCCTCTGACTTATTTCACTCAACATAATTATTTCACTCAATATAATACTTAGCAGTGCTCAAGGCTTATTCTGGCTCTATAATCTGGATCACTCCTGGAAAGAATAAGGAAATATAGGTGATGTCAGGAATCAAACCCAGGGTTGGTCATGTGCAAATCAAATACCCTACCAGCTGTATTATCATTTTGCCTTAAGATCTTAATTATCAATTAGGCATATGTACATTGTAAGTCTTAATGATAACAAGTATCTTGTGATGGGATTTTGTTGTATATGTAAATATTTTATGGGATTATTATGTTACTGAACCTACCCTGATTGGTGATTGTGCCCTACCCTAGGGTGTGATCTGGCATTCAGCCTCCACCCTAGGGTGGTACCTGATTCTGCTTCCACCATTGGGTGGTATCTGATCCCACCATTGGGTGGTACCTGATTCTGGGAGATAAAAACAAGGGTCTGTGGAAGGGGAGAGGCTGGTTGGCTGGAACTAAGGCTGAGACTTTGAACTTCAGTCTTGTCCACCAAATAAAGCTAATATTTTCACAAGCCTGACTATCTGCAAGCTGTTTACCTGCCATTTCACCTCAGAACCTTTGGCTGGACAGGGTGGCAGACGCGTGCTTCAAGCGGGAGGGAAAAGATCTCATCCTCCAGCCCTCCATCAGTCAACATCTTCAGGGGCTGACTTGCAACAATACCTTTTCAGTCATGAATTAACATTTCATATATATTGAATGTCTTATTTTCTGATGATTTTTTAAATGTTTAAGGAATTTTTATTGAAATCTTTTAATGTAATCTATTTATAAATGATCTATTATTGTAATCTACTAATGCAATAATTTTTTCTCTCTTTCTTTCTCTCTCTTTCTTTCTTTCTTTTTTTCCAAGTTAAATTTTTTTCTTATTTTTATTTAAATAACTTGATTACATACATGATTGTGTTTGGGTTTCAGTCATGTAAAGAACACCAGTGCAACATTCCCATCACCAATGTCCCAAATATCCCTCCTCCCCACCCGACCCCCGCCTGTGTTCTACACAGGTTTTCTATTTCCTCATACATTCTCTTTATTAGGATAGTTCAAAACGTAGTTATTTCTCTAATTAAACTCATCCCTGTTTGTAGTGAGCTTCATGAGGTGAGCTGTAACTTCCAGCTCTTTTCTCTTTTTTGTTTGAAAGTTATTATTGCAAGAATGTCTTTCATTTTTCTTAAAACCCATAGATGAGTGAGAACATTCTGCATCTTTCTCTCTCTCTCTGACTTATTTCACTCAGCATAATAGATTCCATGTACATCCATGTATAGGAAAATTTCATGACTTCATCTCTCCTGATGGCTGCATAATATTCCATTGTGTATATGTACCACAGTTTCTTTAGCCATTCATCTGATGAAGGGAATCTTAGCTGTTTCCAGAGTCTTGCTATGGTAAATAGTGCTGCAATGAATATAGGTGTAAGGAAGAGATTTTTGAATTGTATTTTTGTGTTCCTAGGGTATATTCCTAGAAGTGGTACAGCTGGGTCGTCTGGGAGCTCGATTTCCAGTTTTTGGAGGAAACTCCATATTGCTTTCCATAAAGGTTGAACTAGACCGCATTCCCACCAGCAGTGGATAAGAGTTCCTTTCTCTCCACATCCCCGACAACACTGCTTGTTATCATTCTTTGTGATGTGTGCCAATCTCTGGGGTGTGAGGTGGTACCTCATAGTTGTTTTGATTTGCATCTCCCTGATGATTAGTGATGTGGAGCATTTTTTCATGTGTCTTTTGGCCATTTCTATTTCTTCTTTGTCAAAGTGTCTGTTCATTTTTCTCCCCATTATTTGATGGGATTCGATGTTTTTTTTCTTGTAAATTTCTGTCAGTGCCTTGTATATTTTGGAGATTAGCCACTTGTCTGATGGGTATTGGGTGAATAGTTTCTCCCACTCTGTGGGGGGCTCTTATATTCTGGCACTATTTCTTTTGAGGTGCAGAAGCTTCTCTGTTCAATATATTTCCATCTGTTAATCTCTGCTTTCACTTGCTTGGAGAGTGCAGTTTCCTCTTTGAAGATGCCTTTAGTCATGATGTCCTGGAGTGTTTTACTTACGTGTTGTTCTATATATCTTATGGTTTTGGGTCTGATATCGAGGTCTTTAATCCATTTGGATTTTACCTTCGTACATGATGTTAGCTGGGGGTCTAAGTTCAATTTTTTGCAAGTGGCTAGCCAGTTGTGCCAACACCACTGCTTGAAGAGGCTTTCTTTGCTCCATTTAGGATTTCTTACTTCTTTATCAAAAATTAGGTGATTGTATGTCTGGGAAACATTCTCTGATTATTCAAGCCTATTCCACTGATCTGAGGGCCTGTCCTTATTCCAGTACCATGCTGTTTTGATAATTATTGTTTTGTAGTATAGTTTAAAGTTGGGGAAAGTAATTCCTCCCATATTTTTTCCCCAATGATTGCTTTGGATATTCTAGGGTGTTTATTATTCCAAATGAATTTCAAAAGTGCCTGACCCACGTCTTTGAAGAATGTCATGGGTATCTTTAGAGGGATCTCATTAAATCTTTACAATGCCTTGGGGAGTATTGCTATTTTGATGATGTTAATCCTGCCAATCCATGAGCAGGGTATGCGTTTCCATTTCCGCGTGTCCTCTCTTATTTCTTGAAGCAGAGTTTTATTGTTTTCTTTGTATAGGTCCTTCACATTTTTAGTCAAGTTGATTCCAAGATATTTGAGTTTGTGTGGCACTATAGTGAATGGGGTTGTTTTCTTAATGTCCATTTCTTCCTCATTACTATTGGTGTATAGAAAGGCGATTGATTTTTGTGTGTTAATATTGTAGCCTGCCACCTTGCTATATGAGAATAGTGTTTCTAGAAGCTTTTTCGTAGAGACTTTAGGGTTTTCTAGGTAGAGTATCATGTCATCTGCAAACAGTGAGAGCTTGACTTCTTCCTTTCCTATCTGGATTCCCTTGATATCTTTTTCTTGCCTAATCGCTATAGCAAGTACTTCCAGTGCTATGTTGAATAGGAGTGGTGAGAGAGGACAGCCTTGTCTTGTGCCAGAATTTAGAGGAAAGGCTTTCAGTTTTTCTCCATTGAAGACAATATTTGCCTCTGGCTTGTGGTAGATGGCTTCAACTAGATTGAGAAAGGTTCCTTCCATTCCCATCTTGCTGAGAGTTTTGATCAAAAATGGGTGTTGGACCTTATCAAATGCTTTCTCTGCGTCTATTGATATGATCCTGTGATTTTTATTTTTCTTGTTGTTGATGTTGTGTATTATGTTGATAGATTTATGGATGTTAAACCATCCTTGCATTCCTGGGATGAAACCTACTTGATCGTAGTGGGTAATCTTCTTAATGAGGCACTGAATCCTATTTGCCAGGATTTTGTTGAGGATCTTTGCATTTGCATTCATCAGCGATATTGGTCTGTAATTTTCTTTTTTCATAGCATCTCTGTCTGGGTTAGGTATCAAGGTGATGTTGGCTTCATAAAAGCTATTTGGAAGTGTTTCCATTTGTTCAATTTCATGAGAGTCTTGCCAGAATTGGTAGTAGTTCCTCTTGAAAATTTTGAAAGAATTCATTAGTGAATCCATCTGGGCCTGGTCTTTTGTTTTTGCACAGACATTTGATTACCGTTTTAATTTCATCAATAGTGATGGGGGTGTTTAGATATGCTACATCCTTTTCCTTCAACCGTGGAAGATTATGAGTCCAAGAATTTATCCATTTCTTCCAGGTTCTCATTTTTAGTGGCGTAGAGTTTCTCAAATTAGTTTCTGATTACCCTTTGAATCTCTGCCATATCAGTAGTGATCTCTCCTTTTTCATTCCTAATACGAGTTATCAAGTTTCTCTCTCTCTCTTTCTTTGTTAGTTTTGCCAGTGGTCTATCAATCTTGTTTATTTTTTTTTCGAAGAACCAACTTCTGCTTCCGTTGATCTTTCAGATTGTTTTTGGGGTTTCCACTTCGTTGATTTCTGCTCTCAGCTTTGTTATTTCCTACTGTCTCCCTATTTTTGGGTCCTTTTGTTGAGCACTTTCCAATTCTATGAGCTGCGTCATTAAGCTATTCAGGTAGGCCCCTTATTCCTTCCTGATGTGTGCTTGCAAAGCTATAAATTTTCTTCTCCGTACTGCTTTTGCTGAGTCCCATAAGTTCTGATAGTTTGTCTTTATTGTCATTTGTTTTCAGGAACCTTTTGATTTTCTCTTTGATTTTATCTCAGACCCACTGGTTGTTCAGAATGAGGCTGTTTAACTTCCAGGTGTTAAAATTTTTCTTCTGTGTCCCTTTGGAATTCACATATAATATCAGAGCCTTGTGGTCAGTGAAGGTAGCCTGCAAAATTTCTATCCTCTTGATATTATGGAGGTATGTTTTTTTTTTGTTTTTTGGGTTTTTTTGTTGTTGTTGTTGTTTTTGTTTTTTGTTTTTTGGGCCTCACCCGGCGGTGCTCAGGGGTTACTCCTGGCTGTCTGTTCAGAAATAGCTCCTGGCAGGCACAGGGGACCATATGGGACACCGGGATTCGAACCAACCACCTTTGGTCCTGCATCGGCTGCTTGCAGGGCAAACACGTCTGTGCTATCTCTCTGGGCCTGGAGGTATGTTTTATGTGCCAGCATGTAGTCTATCCTGGAGAATGTCCCATGTACATTGGAGAAAAATGTATATCCAGGTTTCTGGGGATGGAGTGTCCTATATATATATATATATATATATATATATATATATATATATATATATATATATATATCTACTAGTCCTCTTTCTTCTATTTCTCTTCTCATGTCTAGTATATTCTTGTTGGGTTTCAGTCTGGTTGACCTATCCAGTGTTGACAAAGCCATGTTGAGGTCCCCCACAATTATTGTGTTGTTATTGATATTATTTTTCAGATTTGTCAACAGTTGTATTGAATATTTTGCTGGTCCCTCATTCAGTGCATATATGTTTAGGAGAGCTATTTCTTCCTGCTGTACATATCCCTTGATTAATACAAAATCTTTGTCCCTTACAACTTTCCTGAGTATAAAGTTTGCATCATCTGATATTAGTATGGCCACTCCAGCTTTTTTATGGGTGTTGTTTGCTTGGATAATTTTTCTCCAGCCTTTTATTTTGAGTCGATGTTTGTTCTGACTATTCAGGTGCATTTCTTATAGGCAGCAAAAAGTTGGATTGAGTTTTTTGATCCATTTAGCCACTCTGTGTCTCTTAACTGATGCATTTAGTCCATTGACATTGAGAGAAAGAATTGTCCTGGGATTTAATGCCATCTTTATATCGAAATTTGGTGTCTTTTGGTCAGTCATATCTTAAATTAGGTCTTTCAGTTTTTCTCTTAAGACTAGTTTTGAGTCTGTAAAGTTTATGAGTTGTTGTTTGTCTGTGAAATCATGTATTTTTCCATCAAACCTGAAAGTGAGTTTTGCTGGGTACAATATTCTAGGTGAAGCATTTATTTCATTGAGTTTTGTCACTATGTACCACCACTGCTTTCTGGCATTGAGTGTTTCTGGTGACAGGTCTGCTGTAAATCTCAAGGATGCTTGCTTGAATGTAATTTCCCCTTTTGATCTTGCTGTTTTCAGAATTCTGTCTCTATCTGTGGGATTTGTCATTGTGACTAGGATGTGTCTTGGGGTGGTTTTTCTTGGGTCTCTTTTGGTTGGTACTCTTCGAGCATGCAGGATTTGATCACATATATTCTTTAGCTCTGGAAGTTTCTCTTTAATGATGTTCTTGACCGTTGATTCTTCCTGGAAATTTTCTTCCTGGGTCTCTGGGACTCCAATGATTCTTAAGTTGTTTCTGTTGAGCTTATCATAGACTTCTATTTTCATCTGTTCCCATTCTTTGACTAATTTTTCCATTGTCTGTTCATTTGCTTTAAGTTTTTTTTCCAATTTCTCCTGCTGTATGGAATTGTTATGTATCTCATCTTCCACAGCACCAAGTCTATTCTCAGCTTCTGATACCCTGTCCCAGAGCTTATCCATTTTGTCATTCACTTCATTTACTGACTTTCTCAGGCCTGTTAGTTGACATGTTATTTCAGTTTGGAGTTTTGTGATTTCTGTCTTCATATTTTCTTGGTTCTTATTAGTGTTCTATTCAACTCGATCCATGGTTTCTTTGAGTTCTTTGAGCATCTTTCATATTGCTTGTCTAAACTCCTTATCTGAGAGATTGATTAGTTGGTTGGTCATTTTCTGGTCATCAGAACTGTGATCTTCATTCTCTATGTCTGATGCTGGCCTGCATTGTTTCCCCATTGTCACACTTGTATTGTGGGTTTTTCTACATGTTGTGGTGGTATTCATTGGCTAAATGATGTGCGTGGCCACACTCCTCTAGCTCCGCCCTTTCTGGGTGGGTTGACTTGCCTCCAAGGAAGGGGAGCCCTCCGTGGATGAAGCCTCACACAGGATCAAATCTTAGGCGCGAGCACACAGCAGAGAAGACAGTCCTGTGAGAAATGCTGGGCTTCAGTGATCCAGCTCAGTTCTTAGTGTGTTTTTTTCTTCTTGTTGCGGTGGCGTTCTTTCCTTATGCTGCCATGCTCTTCTGGAGCCTCAGGGAGAGCGAATATTCTGGGCCCTTTTTGGCCCACACCCAAGAGGTTTAGAAGACAGGACAGGAGACAAACACACCTAGGCAGCACTCATAGTTTCTCACAGTCGGGCCTCACTGGGCCAGCGTAGATTTTCCCAGCCTGACATCACAAACAGGGGACTTGCCTTCTGTGAAGTACTGCTTATAGCCAGTTTTCACTTTAGGAAGCAGTCCCTTGGCTTTCCGGAGCCTTCAATGAGCCTCTGGGAGAGCGAATTTTCTGGGGCCTTTTCAGCCCTCTACCAAGAGGTTTAGGAGACAGGACAGGAGACAAACACACATAGGCAGCACTCACAGTTTCTCACAGTTGTGCCCCCACTGGGCCGGCCAGATCACATACTATTAGTATTAAAATATATAATACAATATTAAGTAACCCTATATGTGTTTCTAACCTCTATGCATTTGTGGGTGTGAGTAGATATGTCATGCTGTGTATAAAAAGTAAAAATTTACTAAGAATTGAAGATGCTTTCTTGAGAGTTAAGGTCAGATGTCTCTTATAACAGAACTTGTATATACTGCTATTATTGTGCAGGTTGGACTATGTTGATTACACAAAATAGAACATTCTTAACTACAAAAGTAGACATACTTTTATAAGTCTATTTAGATTTTCCAATAAAATTTTCTTAATTCCCCTCACTCTTACTAAATTATATATTTGTATTATTTACCCATATTATCTAAATTTCAAGTGTATCAGCAAAGTATTACTCATACTATTAATTTTTAAAATATAAATGCCTAAAAATATATACATACCTGTAAAATAGAAAGTCATATAATTTGGGGGAGAGAGTTTTTATCAACTTACTGATTTACAACATAGTGGGAATTCACTATTTATCATTTATTTATCCATTTATATGTTTTTTAGGTGTTTACTTATTTTAAATAAAGTGAGATTTTAGAATTGTTAGTGTATTGGGGCCGGAGAGATAGCATGGAGGTAAGGCATTTGCTTTGCATGCAAAGGTCAGTGGTTCGAATCCCAGTATCCCATATGGTCCCCCGAGCCTGCCAGGGGAAATTTCTGAGTGTAGAGCCAGGAGTAACCCCTGAGCACTGCCGGTGTGACCCAAAAAACAAAAATGAAAACAAAAACAAAAAAAGAATTTTTAGTGTATCATAAATATAAAATTTAAAGACTAATGCACTGTTTATAGTCCTTAGGAAGATTAGTTTTCAAAAGTAAATGAAGATAAAATAGGTCTTATCTTTTTTGTGTTATTTGGCCTTCTTTGATTGTTACTTAGACTATTCTTTGGCTCACACATTCAATAACTAGAAGCATATGTTATAGAGTGAATTCACTAAATTTGTAATACTGTATAAGAATTTTTAAAATAAAAATATAACTTAAAAAATAATTTATGGGGCCCAGAGAGATAGCATAGCGGCATTTGCCTTGCAAGCAGCCAATCCAGGACAAAAGGTGGTTGGTTCGAATTCCGGTGTCCCATATGGTTCCCCATGCCTGCCAGGAGCTATTTCTGAGCAGACAGCCAGGAGTAACCCCTGAGCATCGCCAGGTGTGGCCCAAAAAACAAAAATAATAAAATTAAAAAAATTAATAATTTGTAATTCATGGCTAGAAATTCTGTCTTAAACTCTAGAAAATTATATAGTTCATGTTGAAAACTGGGGAAAAAATAGATATCTAAGGGGGTAAATAATATGGACAAATAGATCATTCTGTTCCTACATAATAGAGACTTGCCAAGATTTCCCCAACAATTGTCAAAGACATTCAAAGTTTCTAGATAGCCTCAATATTTAATTGAATTGACAGAGAAATTTTTATAACAATGGATCTCTAGATCCCATATTAGTTCATTTCTTTGTTTATAATAGCATATTTAGCTAATCAAAATACACAATCAACTTTAATGATAAGGTAATACTAGATTCTGCTTTTTCAAAAAAAGATACAAATGTACCTTTTGGGGGGAAAAAAGTAATATGTCTTGACGTCATTATACTAAGTGAAATAATGAAGTAAAAGATAATTACCAATGATAACATTCAAATATAGAGTATAAATAAGGAAAATAAACTAGCAATAAACAACAAAACTAATTCCAAGAGTCTATGAAAACTAGAATGGCTACCAGAGGGGAAAAAGAATGTGAGTGAGATTTAAGTAGAGGTGTCTTATTGGTAGTGGAACAGCACTAGAACTTTGATAGTGGGGGTACGGAATTTTTATACACTTAAAAGCTGTAAAGCTCAAACCCCCATAATTTCATAATATTTGTTAACCAATATAATAAATAAAATAGTGATAAATCAGTTTCATTTATTTTAAGTTCTTAAATTTCTTATATTTATAAATTTCTAAAATATTTTAGTCTTATCACTATAACTTCTATATTCTATTTATAACTACCACCAATATCTCTGTTCCTTTATTAAAACTTTCCATTTAAAAGTCAGACAAAAAATGAAAAAAGTAATTAAAATACAGTAAATCAGTTTTAGAAGCTAGAAAAATAGTCAAGAAATTGAATCCTAACTCTGAGAGTCCTTTGATTATTACCAGATAATTTAATTGGAAGTTTCATCATATGAAATCTTTCCTACTGTTGTATGACAGTTTAAAATTTTATGAATACATCAAAAATACAATTATTAAGTAAGAATGTAGTAAATGTTTGCTGCAGACTTTGGATTTAAACAGTAATTGACAGTACAATCCCTAATGTCAAAAAGTTTATAGTCTGTGTAGTAGGTGAATATAAAAATATAATCTTAAAATAGATTAAATGTCAAAATCTATAAAATACATCAAGAAAAACAAAGGCAGAAATTCTCCATTAAATTAATTTCAGAGTTATCAATGTTTCTACACTACCAGCAAGAAAAAAAAAAGGAAAGAGAAAATCAAAAGTAAACCAATAGAATTATATCAATCTACAAGGTCTCTACAAGCATGTAAGAAACAATGGTTGAAATCAACAAAAGTCCTTCTTGCTGAAAGGAAATAAAGTGATATGCATGATACCTACCCTTTCAATAAAAGTATTGCAAACCACAGTGCTTAAAAGGAAAAAAGGAGAGTTTCTGCCATAGAGGCAGGTTAGATGTCAGTGCAGCAGAAAAGACACTGGGGGCATTGGTGGAGGTAAGTGGACACTGGTGAAGGCCTGAGTAATGTTTGAATATTGTACAATTGAAACACAGTCATGAACAACTTTATTTCTCACAATGACTCAATGAATAATAAAAAATAATTTTTTAAAATACAAAAAATACCCTTCTGGCTGGAAAATATACACACCATATACCTATATACAGCATTCACAAAATTCGACAATAAACAATAGCTCTATCAATAAAAGGGGAGAGAAGCTAAACAGATACTACTCCAAAGAAGATATAGATAAGAATAATAGGCATATCGAAAAGTGTTTATCAGGGCTGAGGTGATAGCACAACAGTAGGGCATTTGCCTTGCATGCTGCCAATCCAGGATGACCCTGGTTCGATCCCAGGCTTTTCATATGGTCCCCAGAGCCTGCCAGGAGCAATTTCTGAGCGTAGATCCAGGAGTAATCCCTGAGCACCGAACTGGTACGGCCCAAAAACAAATAAAAAAAAAAGTGTTTGTCATCACTTAGGATGGGAAATGCCAATCAAAATAACAATGAGCATTTATAAATAAAGGATTAGAAACAACCAGTGTTGTCAGGGATAGATGGTAAAAAGAAAAAAAACAAATCCTCATTTTCCTACTGTTGAGGGGATTATTTTCTGATTTCAGCCTCTATGGAAATTTGCTATAAGGAATATTATCATGAAATTATATAAAGGACCTCCATATAGGGTCTTTCTACCCTGCCCCCAACCACAGCACAATGGGGGACAACAAGCCCCAGTTGCTCTGCCCTTCAGGCCCATCTCTGACAATCTTCCAGTGCACCTTACCTTGGATCTAAAGCCTCACCCCCAGCTTTGAAGAGTTGTACTTCCCTCCCCTCCCCACTCCTCCAGCACAAAAGGGGCCAAAATGCTGTGGCCTATGTAGCCTTGCAACAGATGTGCTTTGCCCACCTATACACTCACTCTAAAGACTGCTGAGAATTCACAGTGTCATCCTTTAGTGACAGCCTCCTCCCATAAAAGCCTCCACAGAGAAATTGTACAGCAGCTAGCTTAGCTAGCTATAATTTGGATAGAACTAGAGCATGCTAAGGGGTCAGAGAGATAGTACAGAGGGCAAGGCATTTGCCTTACATACAGCCAACCCGGTTTCAATCCTCAGCATCCCATATAGGCCTCTTGGAATGATTTCTGAGTGTCAAACCAGAATCAATCCCTGAACACCACCAGTTGTTCCCCAAAAGCAAAGGGGGAAAGAAAAATAAATAACTATATGATGTGCTAAACAATATAAGTTAGATGGAGGTCAAATGTCAGATAATCTTGCTCATAGGTATATGGGAGGAGGATTGGAGGCAGTAAGGTAATGGACTAATGAAATATGTACAATGAAAATAAACCCTTGGACTTTGACAACAGAACTGAGGTTACCAACATAGTGGGAATGGAAAATGCTAAAAGAAGTGGGGACAAGAAATGACAAAAGGACAGTGGTTAAGAGTCTTTGGCACTTCGGTGATGGTGGAGATATGGTAACTTTGTACACCAAAATCATTAAACATGAATACAATTGCAATAATGTTACCTCAATAACAAAATTTATTTTGGTTTGGGGGGCCACAGTTATTTTCTGGGGCTATTCCTGGCTCTGTGCTCCTTGTGCCACATTGTGTTACTCTGGGGCAACACGTGTTGCAGGGGATTTGAATATTTAATTTAATAGTTAAATTTAATGTAAATTTAATTTTGTTTAAATTTAATATTTAAAGTCAATGCTGGCAAAGTATATACACTGATTCTCAAAAGTATAGGTTGTAAATTGTTAAGGAAGCATGCTGTGATGCATATACTTAGGAGAACTCACAAAGTGAGACCACAGTGGATAGAAAGCTCAAGATCAGGTTCAAATCCAGATAGTTTGACTCCCATGCTCATTAATTTGCAGTGGTTCCCTTGGTTAAATTGCTAAAAAATAATCCGTTAGACTTCATTGGTTCTCATTGACAGGGTCAGGGAGATAGGTCAAAGCAGTATAGGGCATGTTTTGAATACACAGGTATCTCTTTCAATCTCTACATCACACTGCCACTATCTCTACAAGTACTGCTGATACAGATTTGGTGACCCCTAAAAAAATCTCATAATATTTCCATCTATTAAAAAAGGGAGATAATAGCAATAGTACTTAATAAGGTAGGTAGTACATTGCAATATTATTAGTAATAATATTGATAGCCAAAAAAAGTACTCAGCAAAAGTTGTTCTTACAGAGGTTTTTGTGTTTCTGTGTGTGTGTTGCTATAGTTTAATATAATTAAAACACTAGAAACCAACCAAATGCTAGCTCGTCAGACATAGTTTCCAAAATTCAATTTTAAAAAAGAGTACCTGAGCAAAAGAATAAGGAAGTTTTATAAATGAAGAAAAATTAAATAACACCTTTAAATCAATGTATTTACTTTCTAAAAATCAAAAAAACTGGTTGAAGGAGATATAATGAGAAAAAGAAAGATGAGAATGATCCATGTTAAAACTGCTAAGAAAAGCAATTCAGGAAAGCAATCCCTGAAGTAAAGGAAGAAGTTGGGCACAGTAGGAAATATGAAAGACTGGGAGTTAGAATGTCTGCAGTTCCCTTACCTGATAATTTGAATCTTTTTAAAAGGCTGCTACATTAGAAATAGGCTCCCATATTAAGAAATATGATATTTTAGGGTCATAGCAATAGGAAAGGAAATAGAAAAGGCAAGTAAACCCAGGTTCAATACCTGGCACCTGACATGGTCCTCAGAGCCTGCCTGTAGTGATCCCTAAACTCAGAACCAGGAGTAAGCCCTGAGCATCACCAAACAGAAACAAAAATAAATAAAAAATATAAATAGGATGTTTTTGAATCTATTCATTAACTCTCTTTAAAAGAATCCTAATTTACCAAATAATTTTCACACAGATTTTTTTTTGTTTGTTTTTTTGGTTTTGGTTTTTTGGCAGCACTCAGGGGTTACTCCTGGCTCTATGCTCAGAAATCGCTCCTGGCAGGCTCGGGGGACCATATGGGATGCTGGGATTTGAACCACAGTCCTTCTGCATGCAAGGCAAATGCCTTACCTCCAAGCTATCTCTCCGGCCTCTCACACAGAGTTTTAATTCTATCCCAGGCTTCACCCTAGGATCAGCACAATGACCAAGGCCACCAACTCATTGATTTCTTACAGATATTTCAAGTTACTAAAGCTAAATATGGAAATTTTTTAATAAAACAGTGAGTTGTTTTTTTTTTAAGTGATTATCTTTCTTATTGCATGACCTCACACATAAGGCCAGGAGCATGATAGTTACTCAAAGCACAAATGGTTGCTCAACTCATTCTATATATATTGCTATGGTGTGAACAATTGTCCATGAGAAGAAAGTTTCTTTTTCTGTGATTCTTTATATTCTCATTGATTGTTTATATTCCCAGGTTGAGGCTATTGATTTAAAAAGGCAAACAAATTCACAGTTTTCATGTTTACTGTATCCATAATTATGTAAGCAGCAACAAAATTAAATTTAATAAATGTCAGCAGTTGAGCTGGATAATTTAATTGAACATTCACTTGACTTTGTATTACCTGCATAACTTCATTAAATTCATAATTTAGTGGATGAAGAAATAAGCATAGTGCACAGGGGAACCAAAGGCAGTTTTCCTTCTTTTCTCAAGCCTCTGTGCATATGACTCCTTAGAGATTCACTAAAAGTTGTAACTTTGTCCTTCAGGACATAGGAATTCTGAACATCTCTAAACTCCAGAATGGAATTATCTTCAAATAGGTTCCTATTATCTATGAATTTCTTTTATGATTTAGGGCATCTTCACTTTTCTTTTTCTAGGAAAACAATATTAAAGACACACATGGGATAGTCCCTTGTTAATTTTCCTTAACTCCTCAAATAAAGTCTTGAAAATTAAGTCTTGACCATAGTAAACTAGTTTTTGAGGAAGGACATAATTAGTTTTTATAAAAGCTATCCTCGTCCTATCGTCTGGGAAGCTACACTTATAAATCACAAATTAAATATAGATAATGCACTGTTTCAATGGAAAATCAGTGATTCTGGCAAGGATAAATGTTTGTGTTGGTAATGAATAGTGATTACAATAGAGGGTCCAGAAAGATATGCTACAGCAGGTGCTTGTCATATATGCAGCCAACCTGAGTTTTATCTCTGGCACCACACTATGTCTTCCAGACTTGCCAGAACACAGAGAACTGAGCACAGAGCCAGGAGTAAATCCTGAACATTGCCGATTTTGGCTTAATCTCCCCTTTGTCTCCCCCCCCCCAAAAAAAAATACATTACAATTCAAAATATCTGCCTGCCTTCAAAGAACTAAAGCAAAAAGTGATCATCTGTGGTAAAACAGATCTACAATGAATATACTGAGCTGATAGAATTTATAATATTTGATGGATCAGGAATGACTTTGCTCCCTACCACTCTGTTTTTGTGAACTGGAAATAAAATGACCAATTTAATCCTTACTCCACTAATTTAATTCTTATTAATGCCCCCAAAGGGAGCTATCTGCTTGTCTCTTCCAACTGCCTCCTAGGGAACAAGAGAGAAATATTTGGCCTATTAAAAACAATGGACACATTCACTTTTATACTAGCCTAATGGGAACGCTGTGCTTCTATTTACAGCTACAGGTTCACTCAACTCTGATTACTGTCTATCAGTTTAGCACAACCAATTCATGCCCATACTGGGAGATAATTGAATCCACTGAAACAGAAGCAATTTTTATGATCATGCCTGTCTAATGCTCCCCAGTCTATTTTTATGCAATAGTAAATAACAGAGTTCTACACCAACAATTCAGATTTACCACAACAACAGTTTCTGGAAACGTGGTTTGGCAGAAAGACCTCAACTATTGCCTTGAAATAAATCTTCTAGGATCTAGTTAGAATTCCAGTTGATAGGGAAGTTGGTTGCTTTTCTTGTAGGGGGTGAGGTGTGGGTTTGACTGGTTGTCCCTTTGCTTGGGTGCTGGGTACTGGTTCGCTGGGGTAGGAGGTCATTCTTGATGCCTAATGGAATAGGAACTGACGGTGAAGAGTTTTAATGTGGGGAATCTGGATGGGATTGCGGGGTGAAGGGATAGCCGAATTTTCAAAGGGGTAAAAGGGGAAAGTATATGGAAGGCCAGGAAAGAAAAGAGAAAGTAAATTAAAAAGAAAAGGAGGCGAAAGTACACCGGCCCAGTGGGGCTCAGCTGTGAAAGACTGTGAGTGTGACCTGTCTATGTCTGTCTACTGTCCTCTTGCGTGAAACTCTTGTGAGTGGGGCAAAAAGAGCCTCCAGAAACCTCGCTCGCCCAGACGCCATTTTCATGGAGGGACTTCAGAGCATAAAAACCGGCTATCCTTTGCAAAAGCTGGCTCCCTGTGTGTGACACCAGGCGGGGAAAATCCGCGAAAGTACACCGGCCCAGTGGGGCTCAGCTGTGAAAGACTGTGAGTGTGACCTGTCTATGTCTGTCTACTGTCCTCTTGCGTGAAACTCTTGCGAG
The DNA here is from genome assembly GCF_024139225.1 of Suncus etruscus. Taxonomy (NCBI): domain Eukaryota; kingdom Metazoa; phylum Chordata; class Mammalia; order Eulipotyphla; family Soricidae; genus Suncus; species Suncus etruscus. The sequence goes on along the minus strand of NC_064848.1, from coordinate 72,982,633 downwards.
TGGGGCAAAAAGAGCCTCCAGAAACCTCGCTCGCCCAGACGCCATTTTCAGGGAGGGACTTCAGAGCATAAAAACCGGCTATCCTTTGAAAAAGCTGGCTCCCTGTGTGTGACACCAGGCGGGGAAAATCCGCAAAAGTACACCGGCCCAGTGGGGCTCAGCTGTGAAAGACTGTGAGTGTGACCTGTCTATGTCTGTCTACTGTCCTCTTGCGTGAAACTCTTGCGAGTGGGGCAAAAAGAGCCTTCAGAAACCTCGCTCGCCCAGACGCCATTTTCAGGGAGGGACTTCAGAGCATAAAAACCGGCTATCCTTTGCAAAAGCTGGCTCCCTGTGTGTGACACCAGGCGGGGAAAATCCGCAAAAGTACACCGGCCCAGTGGGGCTCAGCTGTGAAAGACTGTGAGTGTGACCTGTCTATGTCTGTCTACTGTCCTCTTGCGTGAAACTCTTGCGAGTGGGGCAAAAAGAGGCTCAGAGGAGCACGGCCGCTCCGCTTCGCTACGCGGCCGTGCACTCTTTCTAAGGAAAGAACTCCATTGCAACAAGAAGGAAAAATCACACTAAGAACGGCGCTATATCACAGAAGCAAACATTTCTCTCTGGACTGTCTTCTCTGTTACATGCTCGGGCCTAAGATTTGACCCAGTGTGAGGCTTCATCCACGGAGGACTCCCCTCCCTTAGAGGCAAGTCAGCCCATCCAGAAAGGGAGGAGCCAGAGGAGTGTGCTGCCTACATCATATAGACAATGAATACCACTACAACACGTAGAAAAACCCACAATACAAATGTGACAATGGGGAAACAGCGCAGGCCAGCATCAGACATAGAGAATGAAGATGACAATTCTGAGGACCAGATAATGACTGAACAACTAATCAACCTCTCAGATAAGGACTTTAGACTAGCAATATGGAAGGTGCTCAACAGACTCCAAGAAACCATGGATCGAGTTGAACAGAACACTAATAAGAACCAAGAAAATATGAAGGCAGAAATGACAAAACTCCAAACTGAAATAACATGTCAACTAACAGGCCTGAAAAACTCAGTAAACGAAGTGAATGACAAAATGGATAAGCTCTGGGACAGGGTATCAGAAGCTGAGAATAGACTTGGTGCTGTGGAAGATGAGATACATAACAATTCCATACAGCAGGAGAGATTGGACAAAAAACTTAAAGCAAATGAGCAGACAATGGAAAAATTAGTCAAAGAATGGGAACAGACGAAAATAGAAGTCTATGATAAGATCAACAGAAACAACTTAAGAATCATTGGAGTCCCAGAGACCCAGGAAGAAAATTTCCAGGAAGAATCAATGGTCAAGAACATCATTAAAGAGAAACTTCCAGAGCTAAAGAATATATGTGATCAAATCCTGCATGCCCGAAGAGTACCAACCAAAAGAGACCCCAGAAAAACCACCCCAAGACACATCCTAGTCACAATGACAAATCCCACAGATAGAGACAGAATTCTGAAAACAGCAAGATCAAAAGGGGAAATCATGTTCAAGCAAGCTTCCCTGAGATTTACAGCAGACCTGTCACCAGAAACGCTCAATGCCAGAAAGCAGTGGTGGGATATTGTGACAAGACTGAATGAAATGAATGCTTCACCCAGAATACTATACCCAGCAAAACTCACTTTCCGGTTTGATGGAAGAATACATGGTTTCACAGACAAAAAACAGCTCAGAAACTTCACAGACACAAAACCAGTCTTAAGAGAAAAACTGAAAGACCTAATCTAAGACAAGACTACCCAAAAGACACACCAAATTTTGAAATAAAGATGGCGTTAAATCCCAGGACAATTCTTTCTCTCAACGTCAATGGACTAAATGCACCAGTTAAGAGACACAGAGTGGCTAAATGGATCAAAAAACTCAATCCAACCTTCTGCTGCCTACAAGAAACGCACCTGAATAGTCAGAACAAACATAGACTCAAAATAAAAGGCTGGAGAAAAGTTATCCAAGCAAACAACACCCATAAAAAAGCTGGAGTGGCCATACTAATATCAGATAATGCAAACTTTATACTCAGGAAGGTTGTAAGGGACAAAGATGGACATTTTATATTAATCAAGGGGTACGTAGAGCAGGAAGAATTCACTCTCCTAAACATATATGCACCGAATGAGGGGCCAGCAAAATATTTAATACAACTGCTGACAAATCTGAAAAATAATATCAACAACAACACAATAATTGTGGGGGACCTAAACACGGCTTTGTCAACACTGGACAGGTCAACCAGACTGAAACCCAACAAGAATATACTAGACCTGAGGAGAGAAATGGAAGAAAGAGGCCTAGTGGATATATATAGGACACTCCATCCCCAGAAACCTGGATACACATTCTTCTCCAATGTACATGGGACATTCTCCAGGATAGACTACATGCTGGCACATAAAACATACCTCCATAAGATCAAGAGGATAGAAATTTTGCAGACTACCTTCGCTGACCACAAGGCTCTGAAATTATTTGTGAACTCCAAAGGGACTCAGAAGAAACACTTTAACACCTGGAAGTTAAACAGCCTCATGCTCAATAACCAGTGGGTCCGAGATGAAATCAAGGAGGAAATAAAAAGGTTCCTGGAAACAAATGACAATAAAGACACAAACTCTCAGAACTTATGGGACACAGCAAAAGCAGTACTGAGAGGAAAATTTATAGCTTTGCAAGCACACATCAGGAAGGAAGAAGGAGCTTACCTGAGTAGCTTAATGACACAGCTAATAGAACTAGAAAATGCTCAACAAAAGGACCCAAGAACAGGAAGACAGAAGGAAATAACAAAGCTGAGAGCAGAAATCAACGAAGTGGAAACTCAAAAAACAATCCGAAAGATCAACGAAAGCAGAAGTTGGTTCTTTGAAAAAATAAACAAGATTGATAGACCACTGGCAAACCTAACAAAGAAAGAGAGAGAGAGAAACTTGATAACTCGTATCAGGAATGAAAAAGGAGAGATCACTACTGATATGACAGAGATTCAAAGGGTAATCAGAAACTACTTTGAAAAACTCTACGCCACTAAAAATGAGAACCTGGAAGAAATGGATAAATTCTTGGACTCTTATAATCTTCCACGGTTGAAGGAAGAGGATGTAGCATATCTAAACACCCCCATCACCATTGATGAAATTAAAACAGTAATCAAATGTCTGCCGAAAAACAAAAGCCCGGGTCCAGATGGATTCACTAATGAATTCTATCAAACTTTCCAAGAGGAACTACTGCCAATCTTGGCAAGACTCTTTCATGAAATTGAACAAACAGAAACACTTCCAAATAGCTTTTATGAAGCCAACATCACCTTGATACCTAAACCAGACAGAGACGCTACCAAAAAAGAAAATTACAGACCAATATCACTGATGAATGCAGATGCAAAGATCCTCAACAAAATCCTGGCAAATAGGATTCAATGCCTCATTAAGAAGATCATCCACTACGATCAAGTAGGTTTCATCCCAGGAATGCAAGGCTGGTTTAACATCCGTAAATCTATCAACATAATACACAACATCAATAACAAGAAAAATAAAAACCACATGATCATATCAATAGATGCAGAGAAAGCATTTGATAAGGTCCAACACCCATTCTTGATCAAAACTCTCAGCAAGATGGGAATGGAGGGAACCTTTCTCAATATAGTGAAGGCCATCTACCACAAGCCAGTGGCAAATATTATCCTCAATGGAGAAAAACTGAAAGCCTTCCCTCTAAATTCTGGCACAAGACAAGGCTGTCCTCTCTCACCACTCCTATTCAACATAGCACTGGAAGTACTTGCTATAGCGATTAGGCAAGAAAAGGATATCAAGGGAATCCAGATAGGAAAGGAAGAAGTCAAGCTCTCACTGTTTGCAGATGACATGATACTCTACTTAGAAAACCCTAAAGACTCTATCAAAAAGCTTCTAGAAACAATAGACTCATATAGCAAGGTGGCAGGCTACAAAATTAACACACAAAAATCAATGGCCTTTCTATACACCAACAGTAATAAAGAAGAAATGGACATTAAGAAAACAACCCCATTCACAATAGTACCACACAAACTCAAATATCTTGGAATCAACTTGACTAAATATGTGAAGGACCTATACAAAGAAAACTATAAAACTCTGCTCCAAGAAATAAGAGAGGACACACGGAAATGGAAACACATACCCTGCTCATGGATTGGCAGGATTAACATCATCAAAATGTCAATACTCCCCAAGGCATTATACAGATTTAATGCCATCCCTCTAAAGATACCCATGACATTCTTCAAAGAAGTGGATCAGACACTTTTGAAATTCATTTGGAACAATAAACACCCTCGAATAGCTAAAGCAATCATTGGGAAAAAGAATATGGGAGGAATTACTTTTCCCAACTTTAAACTGTACTACAAAGCAACAGTTATCAAAACAGCATGGTATTGGAATAAGGATAGGTCCTCAGATCAGTGGAATAGGCTTGAATACTCAGAAAATGTTCCCCAGAGATACAACCATCTAATTTTTGATAAAGGAGCAGGAAATCCTAAATGGAGCAGGGAAAGCCTCTTCAACAAGTGGTGTTGGCACAATTGGATAGCCACTTGCAAAAAATTAAACTTAGACCCCCAGCTAACATCATGTACAAAGGTAAAATCCAAATGGATTAAAGACCTCGATATCAGCCCCAAAACCATAAGATATATAGAACAGCACATAGGCAAAACACTACAGGACATTACAGGCATCTTCAAGGAGGAAACTGCACTCTCCAAGCAAGTGAAAGCAGAGATTAACAGATGGGAATATATTAAGCTGAGAAGCTTCTGCACCTCAAAGGAAATAGTGCCCAGGATACAAGAGCCACCCACTGAGTGGGAGAAACTATTCACCCAATACCCATCAGATAAGGGGCTAATCTCCAAAATATACAAGGCACTGACAGAACTTTACAAGAAAAAAACATCTAACCCCATCAAAAAATGGGGAGAAGAAATAAACAGACACTTTGACAAAGAAGAAATACGCATGGCCAAAAGACACATGAAAAAATGTTCCACATCACTAATCATCAGGGAGATGCAAATCAAAACAACGATGAGATACCACCTCACACCCCAGAGAATGGCACACATCACAAAGAATGAGAATAAACAGTGTTGGCGGGGATGTGGAGAGAAAGGAACTCTTATCCACTGCTGGTGGGAATGCTGTCTAGTTCAACCTTTATGGAAAGCGATATGGAGATTCCTCCAAAAACTGGAAATCGAGCTCCCATACGATCCAGCTATACCACTCCTAGGATTATACCCTAGGAACACAAAAATACAATACAAAAACCCCTTCCTTACACCTATATTCATTGCAGCTCTATTTACCATAGCAAGACTCTGGAAACAACCAAGATGCCCTTCAACAGATGAATGGCTAAAGAAACTGTGGTACATATACACAATGGAATATTATGCAGCTGTCAGGAGAGATGAAGTCATGAAATTTTCCTATACATGGATGTACATGGAATCTATTATGCTGAGTGAAATAAGTCAGAGAGAGAGAGAAAAACGCAGAATGGTCTCACTCATCTATGGGTTTTAAGAAAAATGAAAGACACCCTTGTAATAATAATTTTCAGACACAAAAGAGAAAAGAGCTGGAAGTTCCAGCTCACCTCAGGAAGCTCACCACAAAGAGTGATGAGTTTAGTTAGAGAAATAACTACATTTTGAACTGTCCTAATATTGAGAATGTATGAGGGAAATGTAGAGCCTGTTTAGGGTACAGGCGGGGGTTGGGTGGGGAGGAGGGTGATTTGGGACTTGGGTGATGGGAATGTTGCACTGGTGATGGGTGGTGTTCCTTTTATGACTGAAACCCAAACACAATCATGTATGTAATCAAGGTGTTTAAATAAAAAAAAAAAATTAAAAAAAAAAAAAAAAAAAAAAAAAAAGAATTCCAGTTGATAAACTTGTTACTTGTATGACTTTTTTGCACATTTAATCTTTCTGAGTATTTCTCAAGCTACAAAGAACTATATTTTATTTTATAAATAGTAATACCTCATGAGAGCATTAATATAGAGTCTAATAACATCATATAATCAGTGTTAGTTCATTTATGAAACTTACTCAATAGTATATTAAATAGCCATGACTTTGATCATATGGACTTATAGAAATAAAATGAAAACCTAACAATAATAAATTCAGGATTGTTGGAATCTAATTTTACCCAAATTAACTTGTCCAATAAGTTCAAATGGCAATCAGTTACAACAAATTGATTCCCATTAAATATAAAATGCCTTATAAAGAAAGTGCTTAAGATAATCAAACTACACAAGCAGGTAGCTGGATGGTGGTTGTCAAGGACTGGAGAGAGTAGAGGAAATAAGGTGCTATTAAACAGAGCAAAAGCTAAATTATACAAAATGAATAAGCTCCTTAGAGCTGCTCTATAACAGAGTTTCTACAGAATCAGTTGTCTATAAAAAATAAAGAGGGGCTGGTGATGTGGCTTAGTGGTAAAGCATTTGCCTTGCCTTCCCTTCTCCCTGTTTTAACCTTCCAAACTCAGCACAAACATTTTCAGAAAACCAGCACTGTTGCGCCCTCTTTCACATACGTTCCTATAACCCCCTACTCATACCTCTATGGTTTCCCTTGCTTTGAAATTTTGTTATAGTTTAACTTTCTTACTAGGAACATATTGTAGTCATCTTTGTACTCCCAAACACATAGCTGGTATAAGATCCAATTGTGCCCAGAATAAGCACTGACCTCATAGTCAGAGAGATAGAATCAAAATTTAACTACACACTTACCACTTTGCATATTCTAATATTTTAATTCTATTTATGTATCTTTATTAGTCATGCTCCAAAAAATAAGCAGTATAAAAGCAGATATAATAACCATAATAGATTAGTATGCACAATTTTATAACTAAATTGAATCATCCAGAGGAAATAAAAATAGTTTTAGAATCTCACAGCCATTCAAGACTTAATAGCAAAAAACACCAACAGACATATTCAAGAATAAAAATTGAAACTAAACAAAAACAAAAGTGCAGTTCCAGATAGTTTTACTAGTGGTTTCTTAAAGGTTTAGAGGTTTATACCTTTGTTTATACCTTTGTTCTTCAAAAAATCAATTGTGTTGTCTCTTCAAAAAAAAAACCTGCATGAGCCTTTGCTCAGGCAAAAGTGTGCAAAAAAAAGAAAGGCTTTTCAAGCCAGACCCCTCATAATACCCATTAGAAATTAAGGCTGGTTTCTGTAATTGTAGATGAACCTAGTTACATAGCCCAAGAGAAAAGGGTCTTCTCTCCAAAACATTATCCCTAATTCAAAGTCAATTATAAGTTCAAGGAGGTGGTCCACATAAGGTCCATATATGAAAGAGAAGAAATGCAAGTATTTGGAAAAGAATTATAATAAAATGAGACATAATAAAATCCAGGTGAGAAACAATTAATTTGCTACTTGGATGCTATGTTATATCTGATAAAGGCACAGTGTAATACTGAAAAGAATTCAGAGTCACTCATCCTAGCAAAATACTGTGCTTACTGAATCTTTGAGTGTGGAATAATGAAACAGTGACTATAGAGCACAGCAGTGAGGTTTGTATGAGAACAGTGATTTGTATAAAGATTTGGATCACTAACATATTGCAAAGAATAATAGCAAATATATGATATTACAAGACTCAACTTCAACAGTAAGTGCCCACGAGTTTATCTGAAGTAAGACTAGGGTTTTAATTTACCTCAAAATCTTTCTTTAGAGGAAAAAAACATTTCCTTAATACAAACTAGCAAGACTTTTGGGAGTTCTTATAAATGTTTAAGTTGTTAAAGGGGCAGAAATAACTCAACAAAAAATACTGGCTGGACATCTTTCTACTTGGATCTTAAAAAAATAATATAACAAAAGAAAAAAATAATACAATAACATTAAGGTGGAAATTATGCAATCATACTTTTATCCTGAAAGTTTATAGAGTTCTGGATTATACCTGCTGGTTCTTAGGTACTTACTACTGCAAACTCTGTTCTTGAAGATCGCTCTTGGCAGTGCTTGGGAGATCCTAGAGGCTAGGAATTGAACCTAGACCTCCTGCATTCAAAGCTTGTGCTCAGCCCTGGGAGCTATCTTGATAGTTGCAGTATCATGAATTAATAAAGCAAATCATTTTGGCTACACTGATATAAAAGCAGGGTTCACATGGCTCAAATTGGAAAAGAAGATGTGATAAGGATGTGGATAAAAAAATATATCCAGGTATATTGTTGTTAAGAATGAAAATTAGTGTAGTCACTATAGGAAAGAGTATGAAATGCCATTTGAAAAGTAAAAAATAAAAGTTTCATATTTACCAGCAATACTCTCCTAGGTAATTATCCAAAAGACATAAAAATACACGTGAGAGAAGTAAGCCAGAAGAAGATAAATACAAAATGGTATCACTTATATGTGTATTTAGAATAGCTGCGTGAAGAAACACAATAAAAATGGTAGCTGTCTTGAACATCGTTGGCCCCAGAGTATAATGAAGAGAAGGAAAGAAACTGTGTGGAAGAGGAGAAGAATGAGGGAGCCAAGGACCAAGTGGTCTCAGGTGCATTGGTAGTGTTAAAAAGGACAGATCTAAATTCCAAGCCAAAGGCAACAACAATGGAATCAAGAGACCTTAATTTTAACCAACAAAACTTAAAATGGGCCTGTTAAACTGGCAGGCTGAGGGGTAGGTGTAGGGTTAGTGGCATGGGATGTGCTCTGGGAACATTAGTAGAGGGAGGTTGACACTGCTGATGGAATTTTTCCTGATACATTGTATGTCTGAAGTTCAGCTATTAAGAACTTTGTGAAAACAAAGCTTTCAATAAAATAAAAAATATGCATTTGACACTACTTGATCTCTGACTGCTACAAACCATTTCTCAATCTCCACAAGACCACAGAGCAGGATGAAAATGTGCCCTGGATTTTATCCCTCCTCAGCTATTTCAAAAGACTTAAAGGGGATATTTATATTTTCTTTGTATGTTTCTGTAGACGCATTTCATTAATACTTATAATTTTTAGTTTTTATCTTCATGTGTAGAGGTAGTCTCTCCTATCCCTATTTTTAATCTGTTTAGTAGGAAAATATAGTAGAAAAGTCTTGCTCGGGATTTAAGCTCAGGCCAAAACCATGGCATAGACACTGGGTAGCTTGTTCTTTTTAACCCCAAATGTACCGGTAATATAACAAGGCATTGTTCCTTTTTGCACAGGCACATAAACAGGGAAATCTTATGTATAGAAAGAAGTTTTTACCTAGTAGGGATAAGAACCTATAAATTTTTTGATGGAGGGATGTCAACACTGGTGGTGGGAATGGCCCTAATTCACTGTCATTATATGCTTTAAATACAACTGTGAAAGACTTGAAATTCACATTGGTCTCAATAAATTTTTTTTAAAAAATACACATGTGAAAAGATATATCCCCAACATTTATAACAACATTATTAACAATTCAAAGTCAAACATCAAAAAATAAAATTGCTCATCCAAGATGAGAACATAAGGTGGCTGTGATATGTACACCAGACTGGAACACCAAACCCAAAGTCAATGACAACAGAATAGATACCCAATCTACAACAAGCTGTAAAGTGGAAACCAGTTACACTAGTATTGGGGGCGGGGGGTAAAGAAGGGAGATATGGGAGACATGCTGGGAACAGGAGTGGAGGGAGGACAGCATTGGTGGTGGGAATGGCCTTCATTCATTGTCACTATGTACCGTAAATAATTCTGTGTAATGCACTTCAGTCACAATAAAAAATAAAAAATAAAGTTGAAACTATGCCTTTGTGAACAAAATGAGAACTTGATTTGATTATGCAAAGTAAAATAGTTAAGGTGAGCTGGCTCCCCTTGCCTCCTACGTGAACGGCTGCCCTGCTCCTGCTGGGCTCCCCTTGCCTCCGGGAAGGCAGGGAACCTCCGCCTGACTGCGTGAACGGCTGCCCTGCTCCTACTGGGCTCCACTTGCCCCTGGGAGGGTCGGGAGGGTCGGGAGGGTCGGGAGACTCCGCTGACCGCGTGGACGGCTGCCCTGCTTCTGCCGGGCTCCCCTTGCCTCTGGAAAGGTAGGGAACCTCCTCCGACTGTGTGAACGGCTGCCCTGCTCCTGCCGGGCTCCCCTTGCCCCTGGGAGGGTCGGGTGACTCCGCCGACCGCGTGGACGGCCGCCCTGCTTCTGCCGGGCTCCCCTTGCCTCCGGGAAGGTAGGAAAACTACGGAAGACCACCCCGCTCCTGCTGGGTCTCCATTGCCCCTGGGAAGGTAGGGAAGCTACGCCCACCCACGCCAACCATTCAAACGTGCCCCGCCCCCAGGCGGATATCTCCTACCTTCCAGCAGCAGCTGACAACAATAGGGCAAAGCAACGAATCAGGCCACAGAAAGACCACAGGAGGAGCCAAACCGCAGCAAGCCCACCCAATAGTACCACTAGATCCACCCTCAGGGAGGGGACCCATTCCCACACCACAGGGGATAGAAACAGGCTGAAACTGGAAGGAACAGCACTCCAAAGCACACCAATAAACCAAAGAATTATGGGTAAATCAAAGAGATCCCTAAGATCTGATGATACAGAGACAAACCCTAACAAGTTTCCAAGTCCACCAAAATGCACAGATACATGGGAAGGTGACCTAAAAGCAGCAATGAGGAAGGAAACACAAGAATTAATAAAAGAAATGAGAGAAACCTTAACTAACGAGTATAAGATATCTATGGAGGAACGAATCAGCCACATTAAAGAAGAAATGTTAAAGACCATGAGAGAGTCCATACAAAAAGAAGTGAAGGAATTAATAGACAAAGTAACAAGCCTTACTAGCAGAAACACAGAGTTGGAGAAGCACATTGAAGAACTCGAAGGAAAACTGCAAACAAAAAATGAACAAGAAACCAACAAAGAAATAAAAGGCAAAGCACTGGAAGGAAAAGTCCAGTACCTAATGAACAAGGACAAAAGAAACAATCTAAGAATCGTGGGTATACCAGAAGGGGAGGAAATAGGGAAAGGGGAAGAACAAGTAGTCAGAGAGATAATAGCAGAGAACTTCCCCACCCTCTGGAATGAAACTTCAGGCCAAATCCAGGAAATCAAGAGAGTCCCTAATAAAATAGATCCTAATAAATTGACACCAAGACATATAGTAATTCAAATGGCAAAAAACAAAGAGAAAGAGGAACTTCTTAAGGCAATAAGAGAGAAAAAAAACCTCAAGTACAAAGGTAGGGACATAAGAATCAAACCAGATCTGCCAGTTGAAATAATTCAAGCAAGAAGACAGTAGAATGACATATTTAAATGACTGAATGAAAAAAACTTCCAACCTAGAGTCCAATACCCAGCAAAATTATCATTCATATGGGAGGACAGACTAAAAACATTTTCAAACAAGACCGAACTAGAGCTATTTGTGCAAACAAAACCGATCCTAAATGACCTACTCAGAGATGAACTACACAATCCAAACCCCCGATTGTAACAAAAGCCACCCTACACAACACAACTGCACAACAGTCCTCTCTCTCAATAATTTCCCTAAACGTTAATGGACTAAACTCTCCAATTAAAAGACACATAGTAGAGAACTGGATTAGGAAAAATAAACCAGACTTCTGCTGTCTACAAGAAACACACCTACAGCTACAGGACAAGCATAGGCTTAGAATCAAAGGATGGAAAGTAATTATTCAGGCCAATGGAAAACAAAAAAGAGCAGGGACAGCCATTCTTATATCAGACCAAATTGCATTCAACCTCAAGAAAGTGATCAGAGATAAAGAGGGTCACTACTTACTGATCAGGGGAACATTAGACCAAGAAACACTAACCCTGGTCAATATCTATGCACCCAATGTAGAGTCAGCAAAATATGTGAGGCAACTACTGGCCAATCTGGTGAAACACATGAAGGGAAATGTGATAATAGTAGGGGACCTAAATACTCCACTATCACCACTGGACAGATCCACCAAACAGAAAAATAGCAAAGAAATAAGAGCCCTAAATGAAAAACTAGAAGAATTGGGGCTAATAGACTTATATAGAGCCCTCCATTCCCAGAAAGCAGAATACACATTCTTCTCAAACCCACATGGAACCTTCTCCAGAATAGACCATGTCTTAGGATTCAAAGCCAACCTACATAAGATCACAAAGGTAAGGATCATTAGAAGTACCCTTTCAGATCACTATGCAACAGAGGTCAAAATTAATGTCAAGAAGAAACAATGGAGAAAAACTAATACCTGGAGATTAAACAACATGCTGCTCAATAACTGCTGGATCAAAGAACAACTCAAGGAAGAAATAAAAAGATTCCTTGAGACAAATGACAATGAAGAGACAACATGTCAAAATTTGTGGGACACAGCAAAAGCAGTAATTAGGGGGAAACTCATAGCAATACAGGCCTATGTCAAGAAACAGGAAAATAACAAAACCAACAGTTTAAAAGATCACCTCAAAGAATTGGAACAACAGCGACAGAGAAATCCAACCACAACCAGAAGGCAAGAAATAATAAAAACCAGAGCAGAAATAAACAACATCGAAACTAAGAAAACAATACAAAAAAATCAATGAGACCAGGAGTTGGTTTTTCGAAAAAATAAACAAGATAGACAAACCATTGGCAAAACTCACCAAAAAAAAGAGGGAAAACACCCAAATCAATAGGATCACTAAAGAAAGGGGAGAGATTACAACAGAACCCCAAGAAATACAACATATCATGAGATCATACTATGAACAACTATACTCAACTAGGCTAGATAACCCAGTAGAAATCGACAGATTCTTAGACAAACACCCTCTTCCAAGACTGGAAAAGGAAGATCTAGAAAGCCTAAACAGACCAATCACCTCAGAGGAAATTGAAGATGTAATTAAAAAACTCCCTAAGAACAAAAGCCCAGGCCCAGATGGATTTACAGGTGAATTCTATCAAACATTTCAAGAAGACTTACTACCACTTTTCCATAGGCTTTTCCAAACCATAGAAAAAACAGGAATCCTCCCCAACTCCTTTTATGAGGCTAATATCACACTCATTCCCAAAGAAGGCAAAGACACCACCAAAAAAGAAAACTACAGACCAATCTCACTAATGAACATAGATGCAAAGATACTTAACAAAATCTTAGCAAACCGAATCCAACACTTCATCAAAAAGATCATACATCACGACCAAGTGGGATTCATACCAGGAATGCAAGGTTGGTTCAACATACGCAAATCAATCAATTTGATACATCACATCAACAACATGAAAGACAAAAACCACATGATCATATCAATCGATGCAGAGAAGGAGTTTGACAAAATCCAACATCCTTTCATGTTAAAGACACTCAGCAAAATAGGGTTAGAAGGAACTTTCCTCAAGATAGTTACAGCTATCTATGAAAAACCGACAGCCAACATTATTCTTAATGGTGAGAAACTAGAAGCATTCCCACTAAGGTCAGGAACTAGGCAAGGTTGTCCACTCTCTCCACTCTTATTCAATATAACCTTAGAAGTCCTAGCAATAGCAATCCGACAAGAGAAGGGAATCAAAGGAATCCAAATTGGGAAAGAGGAACACAAACTATCTCTATTTGCAGACGATATGATGATTTACATTGAAAACCCTAAACAGTCCACAGTAAAACTCCTAGAAACAATTAACCAATACAGCAAAGTGGCTGGATACAAAGTCAACACACAAAAGACAGTAGCGTTTCTATATACAAATCACGAAGTCGAGGAGAGAGAGATTAAAAATACAATTCCATTTAAAATAGTATCAAAAAATATCAGGTACCTAGGAATCAACCTTACAAGGGAAGTGAAAGACCTATACCAGGAAAACTTCAAAACACTTCAGAAAGAAATTGAAGAAGATCTAAAGAAATGGAAGAACATCCCATGCTCATGGATAGGTAGAATTAACATAGTCAAAATGACTATCCTACCCAAACTTCTATATAGATTTAATGCAATCCCTATCCAAATCCAGACACCATTCTTTAAAGAAATAGAACAATCAATCACAAAATTCATCTGGAACCACAAAAGACCCAGGATAGCCAAACAAATACTGAAAAACAAGAAGCTGGGTGGCATCTCCTTACCTAACTTGAAACTATACTATAAAGCCATAGTAATCAAAACAGCATGGTACTGGAACAGAGACAGGACCTCAGACCAGTGGGTCAGAACAGAATTCCCTGACATAAACCCCCAGATATACAGCCAACTAATATTTGATAAAAGAGGCAAGAACCTGAAATGGAACAAAGAAAGTCTATTCAACAAATGGTGTTGGTACAACTGGAAAACCACATGTACAAAAGTGAAAATCAACCCATACCTCACCCCTTATACAAAAGTCAACTCAAAATGGATCAAAGACCTTGAAATCAGACCCGAATCTATAAAGTTTATTGAGAATAAAATAGGCAGAACACTCGAAGACCTATATATCAAAAAGGTCTTCGAGAATGGAGCACCATTGGCAAGAACTTTAGCAACAAACATAAACAAATGGGACTACATCAAACTAAAAAGCTTCTGCATGGCGAAAGAAACCCTACTTAACGCAAGAAGACAGTTAACAGAATGGGAAAAAATCTTTTCACTCGACATATCAGATAAAGGGCTGATATCTAGAACATACAAAGCACTCAGAAAGCTGAGCCCCCCAAAACCAAATAAAGCCATAAAAAATGGGGAGATGAAATGAATAGACACTTCTCTGAGGAAGACAAAAGGATGGCCAACAAACACATGAAAACATGCTCACCTTCACTCATCATCAGAGAGATCCAAATCAAGACAACAATGAGATACCACCTGACACCAGTGAGGATGGCTCACATTAAAAATAATGGGAACAATCTCTGTTGGCGGGGATGCAGTATGAAAGGAACTCTCATACACTGCTGGTGGGAATGCCCCCTTGTCCAACACCTATGGAGAACAGTCTGGAGAGTACTCAAAGAACTCAGAATTGAGCTGCCATTTGACCCAGCAATTGCTCTCCTAGGTATATACCCCCAAGTGGGAAGGACATTCATTCCAAAATATATGTGCACCCCACTATTTATCGCAGCACTCAGTGTAATAGCCAAGTCTTGGAACCAACCTCGATGTCCAACAACAGATGAATGGATCATTAAGATGTGGTATATATACACAATGGAATATTACATGGCAGTCAGAAATGATACAATCACAGACTTTGCAGCAACATGGATGGACCTAGATCATATTATATTAAACAAAGTAAGCCAGAAGACAAAAGAGAAACACAGAATGGTAGCACTATTCTGAAGCACCCAGAACACACATCTTATACACAACTGATACTCAACAATCAAATAACATGGTTTAACAGGGTAGAAACTCTAAACACTGCAATAGTCAACATATACTCAGGAGCAGTCCCCAAAGTACTTGAAAAAGGAACAACGCAAACTCTTGACTACACATTATTCCACAAAGAAAGCAGCAACACCAGAAACTGCACCGTAGAGAGAACAGGTATGTAATCAACCTTCCACGACAAAGGCCCACAACAATCACTTAGAGATAGTATTCAGGAGCACAGGTAAAGAACACCACGGGAAATCACTGTCTGCAATGGAATCATCCCATAACACTACATTTTAATGTCTTTATCTTATAATATTTAAAATAACCTCTCAGCTTTTATATCCACAGGCATCCTTGAATACAAATGGCGGATAAACTAAGATGGCAGCGCAGGATACCACACGAGATACCATACCTAGCTAGCACTATGAGATGGCCCCGAGAAAACTCTTTAACATACACTTTATCTCTAGGTTACACCTTCTTTTAGGAACTGAAGCACGTGACCAGTCAGACCACCGAAGCAGTAACTGAGATGTAGAGACTTAAACTACACGCTCTATTCTGTGAACACATTCAAGCAAACTAGCATTCCCCTGCTATTCTCTCCTCTCTTCTCACTACTTTCTTTTTTATTTTTATCTTCTTTTTTTTCTCTTCTTTTTTTTTCTTTTTCTCTCTCTTTTCTACTCTTCTCTTTACTTTTTTCCTTTTCTCTTCTCCCTTTCTTTCTAAAGTATTTTCTCTTTTCTCCCTTCCTACCCCTTCCATATACCTTCCCCTTTCCCCCCTTTGGAAATCCAACTATCCCTTCACCCCTCAATCCCATACAGACCTCCCGCCATATTAAAACTCTCCACCCTCAGTCCTTAATCTATTAGGCATCAAGATTGACCTCCTACCCCAACGAACCACTACCCAGCACCCAGTCGAGAGGACACCCAGTCAAACCCACACCTCGTCTCCTGCAAGAAAAGGCAGCCAACTCCCCTGCGGATCCATGCTGCGCAGCCCTCCCCACCAACTCCCCCTAACGTGGACTGTTACCTGAAACCGGACTTAGGTCTAAAAGTACCCTCAATGCAAGAACCCTTCCAGGACCTCCCTGCCACAAATCTTTTGCCACTCTGAAGAAGATCTGGGGATGGGATGGAAAGATGCCTGGGGACCCACACACCACAAGAAAAACCCAAAAGACAATGGGAAAACCTGTATTTCCAACATAAGCATAAGAACTGTATCACACCACCTCTTTACCTGCTTTTCCCCAAATGTAAGATAGTCATATGCATCACTTTGGCCCTTTAAATACTTTGCTACCTCATTTAAAAAAAAATCTGGCCTACATATACATATGTAAGCACATACATTTTTGTTACCTATTTTTTTTCTATTTATTATTTTTTCATCTTTTTTTGGGTATGTAACCTGTTTCTGTTTTCCCCTTTTGACCACCCCCAAATGCACCAACAATATAAGGTAGCACCATTTCCCCCTGCAAAGGCACACTAAAATAAAGGGGAATTCTTACATATATATATATATATATATATATATATATATATATACATTAAAAAAGAGAGAGCTCTTATCTATTAGAGATAGGAACTCATAGTTGTTTACAATAGAGGGATATCTCCTACCTTGAAAATATGTCATGTGGAATTAACTTAGACCTCAGGTGTTTAGATACCATCAATCCAGCCTTGAACCCTGGATCCCAGACACAGGAACGGCACAGTTCTTCACAACTGCTACAGGAAACAAATCCCATCCGGGACAGCTGCAATACTGTGAGGTCACCAACAAATGCCAGCTCTAATATGACATCCTGACAACGAAGAAAATGGGAACAACTTGACCTAAGTGAAGGTTATCCTACCTTTCTAGCTAATGACAAGACAAAAGCAGAAGACTTGTCACCCTTTGGAAGGCCCAAAAGCCAAGATTTCGAGTTACAGATGACTGCTGCTAGAACCATGACCAGACTGTATACAGCCTGGGACCAATAAAAAAGCCCTAACCTAGGGTTTGAACTACGATCTGCACAATGAACATGATCCCCAGTTTCAAAGGTCTGGCAGAGACCATTGTAACGGAATGGGGCTTCTGGAAGCACAAAGAAAGACACTGTCCTAGGTGCCATCCTAGCTTCAGTGCAAAGACCAAGATCACCAACCACAGAAGATGAATTAAAATGACACTGATGGAACAGAACTTCTAGAACCACAAAGACTGACTTCATCATAACTCCCACCGCAGGATCTGTGCAGATACTGAGATCCCTAGACACAGAGGCCTGATAGTATCACCCAGGACAGAGCAGAGGTCTTACAAACACCACAAAAGCACCACCGGGAGAGTAAATGATACTGAACAGAGTCTATAGTTGATCCCATGACAATACACTCCAAGGGCGGAGAAACCCCATATCTCTTAGGCCAAGTGAATTCCTTTTCGAATGACCCCAATATTTACTGTGCCTGGGCAGGAGGGAAAAAAACAAAAAGCACAAAACATTATTTATTTTTTATATATATATTATTTTATTTTCATTTATTATTACTATTTTTATTTACCTATCTATTTTTTGGTCAATTTCTCTGTTTGGGTGTGATAATTGAAGTTGTCCCCAGTTATACTTATTCTTTCTCTTCCTTTCTGTTCTTCCTTTGTATGCTATGCCATGTTTCCTATATCAAGACCATGGCATTTTTTTGTTTGTTTGTTTGCTTGTTTTGTTTTGTGTTTGTTTTTGTGGGGTTTTTTTTTTTTTTTTGGTGCTTGTGTTTATTGTTGGAGTTCTCACGGGATATTTGACACTTCTTTTTGTACTGGTGGAATGTTTCACCTTTTTTCTCTCCTTCATTTCTCAAACCGATGTTGAGAGCCTCTGGAAGAATTCCGCTTATTTTCAGCGTATTAGACTTTTACCCCAGTTTATTACTTTTCTCTCCTTCAAACAAAACCACGTAACTTGAACTAGCTAGTCCTGCCCCTCCAATTAGAGGGGGAAACAAGGGAGACACCAGGACCAAACAGGCGCAAGACTACTATGCAGTAGGCTAGATACAGAGGAGACCACATATCCTAGCTACCCTGGGGGTGAGGGAAGAGGATATGGGTGGTAGGACAAAAACAGAGGTGTAGGGAGGACAATTTGGTGATGGGAATCCCCCCTGATTTTATGTAAATATGTACCTAAAATATCATTGTCAACAATATGTAAGCCACTACGATCAAAATAAAAAAAAAATATATAAAAAAATAGTTAAGGTGAAAGATTTTAAATGAGATCATTAAAACCTTCACATTTAATTTTATTAAATTAACAGATATTTAGTTATAAATTTTATGACAATATTTATTACAACACTTCTACATTCTCTGCACTCTATGCGCAATCTATGCACCTTTTGTGCATATTCCATGTGAGTTAATACATGTTATTATCTGTATTGCATTAAATGCCACATACTAATATACATATACATTGCATATTATCACTTCAATACACAGCACATCACTTGTACATTATGAGGCCCAAGGAAATGAATAAAAATCAAAGGGCACATGGATGGTTCATAAAAAAACTATCAACAAGTGAAGAAAATCTCATGAATGCTGAAATCAACATGGAAATTGCTTACATCTTCCACAGGTTTTATATTTTTCATTCCTGCTACTGAATTTGGCTTTTCTTTCTCCTTTCTAGAGTGATCCTTGTGAATTGCACCAAACAAGCTTTTTTTTTTTTATTAATTCACAGCTATTAAGCTTCTTCCTAAGATTACTGAGCCTCTCTGAGGGATTCTTTTTCTGGAGGGTTTTCATTCTGTTCAAAGAGAGCAAGCCAATAAAAGGTTGGGATATATTATCAGGTGGTTGCTGTAACTTTACAGTTAATAAAACATCAGCTTCCGATAGGTAAACAGTATAGGCACAAGTCCTGAACAGATCAGGTTAAAACTGAACTTGATTTCAGTTGTGTGCCAGTCCTCATTAACCTGGGCAAATATTTTCAATTCTCAAAATAAATGTGCAATTCCAATTCACTTGAAAGGTGAAATATAAGAAATCAATTCTCAGAGCAATAGCACTTGATTTGCATGTGGCAAATCTGGGTTTGACTTCTGGCACCACATATAGACCAGGAGTCATCCCTCAGTGCAGATCCAGAAGTAAACCTTGAGTACAACCAGGTGTGGTCTCCCCAACTCCAAAAAATAAAGAACTCAATTCTAATCTGAGCTCTATTGTAGGAGGGGAGCATTAACATAAGAAATATAATACAGGGGCCAGAGAGATAGCATGGAGGTAAGGCGTTTGCCTTTCATGCAGGAGGCCATCGGTTCGAATCCCGGCGCCCCACATGGTCCCCGCACCTGCCAGGAGCAATTTCTGAGCCTGGAGCCAGGAATAACCCCTGAGCACTGCCAGGTGTGACCCAAAAACCACACACTAATATATATATATATATATATATATATATATATATATATATATATATATACACATATATATATATATAATACAAAGAGCAAACATTTTCTTTGCATGTGGTCAACCTCAATTCCATTCCAGTTCCATCACTGCTCCATATACATCTTGCACATAGATATATATGGTTCATTCCACACTCCTAAAATAATTTTAAAAGTCAATTCGCAACTACCAGATACTGTAAAAGCCCACCTAGAAAATAGAAGCTGCTGTAGGAAGCATCACTCAAACCTAAGCCACCAGTGCGGCACTATTTATACTTGAAATACTATCAGATGAAGTCTACTTGTGAGATAAATTGTACCTCCTCTGACAGTATCAAAATCCTAGTTCCCAGTATCTGGAAATCTGATCTTATTTGGGAATGGAGTCTTTGCAAATGATAAAATTAAGATGATTATTAGGTAGAACTCAATGCAATACAAAATATCCTTTAAAAAACAGGTGGAGGTAAAAAATAAAAATTAAAATGGGGCTGGAGCTGTGATGCAGGTAAGGCATCTACCTTGCATGCGCTAGTCTAGGACAGACCGCAATTTGATCCCCTAGCTTCCCATATGGTCCCCCAAACCAGGAGTAACTTCTGAGCACATAACCAGGAGTAACCCCTGAGCATCACCTGGTATGGCCCAAATAAAAAAAAATGGGATGGAGACCTTGAACATTTTTCATGAAGACTTGTTCTGCCTCATATTTCTATGCCTTTCTACAAATTGAGAAAAGGAAAAATAAGTGGATGGGACTCAGGGGCCAAGCTGTCTCAGGAGCATTGAGTGAAATTAAAAAATGATCAGATTTAAATACTCAAGCCAAAGAGAATATGACCAGTGGATGTAAATGATCCTAGCACTTGAGAAAAAAAGGGGGAATAAAACTGCACATAACACATGGAGATCTGTTGTGTATGTTCATGATCCCTATAAGACACTGAACACAAAATGTGTGAGAACTAGAAGAAAAGCATAGAGAGCTTTCTAGTTGTTTGTGACAAAGCAAAGCCAGGGAAATTAATTTAAATATTAATTATTTTCTATTTTTAAAAGAGATCCTCACACCCAGCTGGACTTAGAGAATGTGTGGTGCCAAAGACTAAACTCAGAACTCTCATAGTTAAAGCATGTACCTCATTCCTTCAGACCATCTCCCAGCCCCTCTCATATCCTTTTATTCATATTCATTTTTCATGGCCAATTTCACAATTAAACAATGTCTTTGGTTTCCTTTTTCATGCATAATTATTGTTATTAATGAAACATGTTTATAATAGTGTCAAAGCTTATGCTTTTGACATACAAAGCTACTGCAACTCTACCACGATTGAGTCTAAAAACCCTCCAAAACTAACACAATCCTATATTACTTCTAGTCCCACACTTCCAACCCCAGCACCTAGACCTCCTACCCTCCTCACATGTTAACCTTAGTTCTTATTGTTACAGTCCAGAGAACTGTTTTCAGTTGGTACTATTCTTTCCCTGGCTTTGTTTCTTTATATGCAAATACAAAAAAATTAAATTGAATTATTAGGATATGATAGGGTTGTTATAAGAAGGAGAGGTAAAATAAACAATTCTATAAAGCACCTAGAGTAAGCAACTACACTCCATCTATCAGTGTTTGGTCTAATCTGTACTTGAGTTTACTTTATCATCTTGTGTTAATTTATCATCATTATCACTATCAATATTCATTCCTTGAAAGGCAACCTGGACTAATGGCTTCATACCACAAATGAGGCTGATTTAATGACTCCAGTCAGTGGCAATCTATTGGGAATCACAGTGGCAACAAGCATGAGCAAACGTGGCATGGACCTCCTTTGTGCTGCAACACTTGCTAATTGGGCCTAATGGAGGAGTTGGAGGTATTCTCCTTCTGTTTTCCAAATGATATCAATGCTTTCATGAGGTTAATGAAACCATTATCGGAGGCCAAGTGTGTATAATATGAAACACCTATTTAAGTCTTATGCAAACACTAGTGATTGCTATTACTGTGTTAGTTTTGTCCAAAGGAGTTGAGTTCCTTTTTTCTTTTCTTTTCTTTTCTTTTCTTTTTTTTTTTTTTTTTTTTTTTTATCTCTCCAGGGACTGAATCTGGACCACAAAGGCTCTGATCTGATTCAGAGATTCCTTGACAGGGATGGAAATTAACCATAAAGCTCTGGTTAATCACATCCTTCATGGTCTCTACCGCCCCCTGCTGATCTGAAGAGGAAGGAGCAGATCAATAACATGCCACCCCTTGGGAAATGGAACCAACAGATGGAATAGAATCAAATATTATTTATCAACACTTACTTTGTGCTCTAATGTAATATGATTCTCTTGGGATACATTTGTTATTTCTATTTAACAGATGAAAATACCTAGATACAGCTAGTAACCAAGTTATTTAAGGAAAGAGAATTTGTAAGACAGATCCTGGAAAAGAAATTGCTACACTCCTGAAAGTCTGCTAACATATAGTAAAATTTTTGTACTCTAAATTAGATTCTTATGTGTTATTAATTCACCCAATTGTGAGCTATATAATATAAAACGAGATTCTGGATTAGTTGAATTTCTTGAGCTCCCTCTGTTTTGAATATGAATCATCAAATTTATTTTGTAGAATTGTTGGAAGGGTCAATACAAAGGAAAGAGAACACAAAGCCTAGATATTAGTGACTGCCCAATAGGTGATGGGAGTCATTTGGGGACAAAGACAGAAGGTAGGAAAAGAATCTGCTTTACTTGGCTCAAGACTTGCTTTCTTCAGAAACAATTATCAAATGGTTTTCCTCGTGTCTGAAATATAAAGAAGCAAACAAAATTAACAAATTTTCTAGATTGGTAAAAATTCAAGTCATTTCCTGAAGGAAGAGGAAATTGGTAGAGCAACAGTCTGAGGTATTATTTTGGTGGTGGATTGATGCTAGGACTTTGATAGTGAGTTAATAAGTCCTATACAGAGAATGAAGGTAAGCATACCCCTGAAATTCTACATGCACATCTACAGGATGTTAACTAATGATAAATTTTTAAAGGATAATCATCCTTTAAGAAAGAATTACTTCTCAAACAGCACAATAAAGGCATCTGCACTCCTATGTTCATTGCAGCACTACTCTTAGTAGCCAGAATCTGCAACCAACCCAAGTATCCAAGAACAGATGAGTGGATAAAGAAACTAGGGTACATCTACATCATGGAATACTACATAACCATTAGAAAAAATGAAGTCTTGAAATTTGCTTATACATGGCGAGTATAGAGAATATTATGCTGTTAAAATGTGTTAGAGAGAGAGAGCAATAGATATAGAATGATCACAATCATGTGCAGTATATTAAAAATAAACATAGTATGGTAATAATACCCTAAAAGATAAGGGTAAAGAGGACCAGTCCATCGCAGGAACTTGCCACAAAGTAAGGAAAGTGACATAGTTAAGCAGAGAGAGAAGGGACCAATATGATCGTGTTATTTGGAAATAATCACTCTAGAAAAGAACTGGATACTAAATGGAAGTAAAGTGGTATGCAGGATACCCGGTCAGTGATAGTATTAGAAAATAGAGTGCCTTAAAGTTAAAAAGGAAGAAATAGAGAAAAAAAGAACAAGGGGAAATGTCTGCCACAGAGGCAGGCTGGGGGAGGGGGCTTGGAGTAAAACTGATGACATTCATGGTGGGCAATGTCGGGATATGTGTTGGAACACTGTATGACTGAAACTCAATCATAAACAACTTTGTAATTGTGTATCTTATGATAATTCAATTTTTAATTATTTATCTCAAAAATATTTTAAAATAAAAGTTTTACTTATTTATTTGAAAAAAGAAACATAAAAATTGCTTTAATAAAATACCCAGAAGGGGCCAGAGTGGTGGCACAGCAGTACACACATCTGTCTGACCTAGGCTTTGCACACGTCTGTCCTAGGATGGATCAAAGTTCTATCGCCTGGTGTCCCATATGGTCCCCCAAGCCAGGAGCGATTTCTGAGCGCATAGCCAGGAGTAACCCCTGAACGTCACAGGAGCCCAAAAACCAAAAAAATAAAATAAAATAAAATAAATACCCAAAATGCTTGTAACTAATTATCCAAGCTTGAAAAACATTAAAATACCAAATGTAGAAACCAACACAACCGAATTGATCCCTGGCACTTTAAAATATAAAACATTTGCATGTGTTCTATTAGATCTTCTCAATGTGTACATATAGATATATTTAAAATATACCACAATTGAGTAAACACAATTTACCTATATTAATAAAGCACATTAAATAGGTACCTCATCTTCGTGATAACCATTTAGATTAATAACCCCATATAGAGTTACTCCAATGAACATAGAGAAATCACAAAATAATATGTTTTTATTTTGATTCTGGACCACTTTTGCCAGTGCTCAGGATTTAATCCTGCTTCTATAATCAGGGATCACTTCGTGTGGCCTCAGGGTACCATATGTGGTGCCATGGATTGAACCCAGGTCATCCCTGTACAAGGCAAGTACCCTACATGCTATACTACCACTCTGACTTCTAAAATATTTTTGAATGAATATATTTATAGTTTAGTTCAGTAAATGTTTAATTTTTAGATCCCATTTTTATATACCTACGTATTCAGATTGCGTGAAAAATTTCTCAGATGAAATAATATCAGGAGTGGAAAAGGCTTAAGAAGTTTCGATCTAGCTGAGGAAATTAATGAATGACACTATTCTGGAGCTAAAATTTAAATAATAATCCATCTAATTACAGTACTAATTTCTCTTACTGATAGGCTATATTCTTCCTTTGCTAAATAGGCAGAGTTCAAAGAAAATATCTTCACTACATATTACGATACTGACTCATTTGTGAGGGTTAAACTCACAAGCTGTATTTGGCAAAATTAGACTTGAAAGGTCACCAAAGGGGACAGATGTGGTGTTGCAATTATGTGCGTGAGAAACATATTTCTGTGATTGCAAATCACTGAATCTTAATATTTTAATGAAAAAAATAAATTGGAAATGAAAGAATTGCTAAGTAAAGGTCACCAAGAGACCTTTGGTGTCTGCAACTAAGAAGTCATTTGCTTCTGAAGATCACAGTAAGAGAGATAGATGATCACCTCCCAGGTAAATATAGATAATACTTACAAATCAAATAAATTCCCTTTAAGTTTTATTTCAGCACTTAGGTTCTATCATTTCAGTGCTAGTATAAATGAGTACAAAGTCTTAGAATCAGAATAATTTCTAATTAAGATTATAGAATAAATTTTAATTAAGATAAATAAAAAAGTAGGGGCCGGGCGGTGGCGCTGGAGGTAAGGTGCCTGCCTTGCCTGCGCTAACCTAGGACGGACCTCGGTTCGATCCCCTGGCATCCCATATGGTCCCCCAAGCCAGGAGCGACTTCTGAGCGCATAGCCAGGAGTAACCCCTGAGCGTCACCGGGTGTGGCCCAAAAACCAAAAAAAAAGATAAATAAAAAAGTAACAATGGCCATAAAGGTTCCAGATATGCCAGGCTTGCATTGTGACAACAGGAGAAAAACTGTGAAACTAATCATTGCCCAAAAGTATTAACATCCAAAGATAAATTAATAATAAAAGGAAACCCAATTATTCATTAAAATTGGAACAAGGTAAGAAAAAATATTATCTCTTTGCAAGTCTGGCCCAGCACTTTCATCATAAATTAAAACTCTATGATAAATCACAAGTAAATTGGATGGACATCTGCACCAGAAATTGAATTACCAAAGAAAAAACTGCACATGTGGGGAATTTTAAAACATGGAAGCCTATAAGAGAGATAGCTTTCCTTAAAAACTAGTTAGCAGATTGATTGTGCTTTTAAAAATCTTCTAAAGACAACAGCAATGGATCCACTCATTAGCGTCTTTTGAATATTTTTTTCTAAGAACTGGATTTATATCTCTAGCAATCTCTCACAGAATCTTAAGTAATCAACCAAGAAAGTATTCTTATCACATGCATAAGGACATCACCAAGAGAGGGATAAAAAATGTATAACTCTAATGTTTCCCCCCTCTAATGTTTAAGTGCTAATATACTAAATTGTGGATAAAAGTCTGAAATTTGTAACTAAGATGCACAATAATTGGCAGCTTAATTAAGAAACTCAGTAAATGAGAATGGACTGGAAGACCCTTAAAATTAGAATTTTCTTATCTTTAAATAAAGGTTAGATTTTATATCTTGATCTCTTCATATAGAAATGAATTATGTTGTTGAAAATGTTGATAATTAAAATAAATCTATGCTTCTCCTTTAAAGTGAAAAAATAATTTGCTGTTTCAAAGTTTCTAATGTTTTTTTAATTTATATTTTTTCTTTCATTGCAAATATCCACATTTCTTCAATCCAGTCTTTCAAAATGAAAAGCAATGCTAATTAAGAAAAGTTTGCCTCAACCACTAATTAACTTGTTTGTCAAGGAGCATTTCCATTTCTGTGACCAAAGCCTGAACTATAATCAAGAGTACTGGATTAGGATATGGCTTGCAGTTTATAAACCACTCTGGACCAAACCACAACATACAGAGAATAGAAAATCCAAATATCTAGAAAATAAGAAAGAAATTTTCTATCTACTGTCAGATAATTTTCCAGTAGGGGATAATTTTGACAGTGAACATTCCAAACTCTTAACCTCTCCTCTCCAAACCTCTGAACATTCTCTGATGTATTGTGAGTCATGATTTTATTCTCTCTACCTTAACCTCTTTGCAGAGTATGTTTTCTTATTCTCACTTTTATTGATTATATGATATGAAATGACTTTACTCTATCCCCAACAATAAGTCTCTTAGTAGGAAGCATGATTTTTTTTCAAATTATATTTGTTTTCTCTTCAGACATACAGAAGCCAGGATTTAGGATACCATTCTTTGAAGAAATAAAAGACCCATGAGACACCATGAGACCCATGTGAAATAAGAGACACCTGAAATGTGATCCACATGTTAGAATCAAGTCAGACCAAAGGGGCAGAGCGATATCACAGTGAATAAGGCATTTGCTTTGCACGTGGAAGGCCCAGATTCAATCCCAGGCATCCCCAAAGACTGACAGGAATAATTCCTGAGCACAGAGCCAGGATTAAGCCCTGAGTGCCACTGGGTGTGGCCCAAAAAGAAAAGAAAATCAGACTTATATTTTGAAGGCCTAGCCTTTAATACAGCACTGCACTTCCACATTCATGGCATCTTCTTATGAACTGGCAGTCTCCAGACTAACTATTCTGTTTCTTAAAAGGTTTAATCACCTTCAAATGGGTCATGTACCCTACAAAAAACAATTAGAGCAGGGGCTTGGGCAATTTACTGATGGTGACCATATATTATATGGTCCCCCAAGCACCTCCAGGAATGATTACTGAGTGCAATACCCAGAGTATTGTTGCCCCCCAAAACAAGCAATAAAAACATTAGTTATGTTTACAATAATTAGAATTGTTTTATTTTGGGGCCACACACTGTGACGCTCAGGGTTACTCCTGGCTATGTGCTCAGAAATCGCTCCTGGCTTGGGGGACCATATGAGATGCCAGGGGGATCAAACTGCAGTCCGTCCTAGCTAGTGAGGGCAAGGCAGATAGATGCCTTACCGCTTGTGCCACCCTTCTGCCCCAATAATTAGAATTTTTAAATAGTTTACCAAAGAGGTTGGGAAATAGCAAGGGTACCGAGAAACATTGGTGAAGGGATACTAACTTTGGTAGTAAGTGTGGAGTTGGGAATTTGTTCACCTGAAATTATTACTAACATTATTTTAAATCATAGTCTAAGTGAAATTGAGGGTAGAATTTATAATTTGATGTGTAGATAAAGGACTCCTAATTGTGGTTGCACACTAGAATCAGCCTGGTTGGCCGTGTGCAAGGCAAACACCTCCCCACTGTGCTATTGCTCTGGCTCCATGAAACAAGTTTGGAAAAGCATGTCCAAATATATTTTAATATATTTTTATTTAAGTAACATGATCATAGTTGGGTTACAGTCATAACCAGAACACCCCCCTTCACCAGTGTAACATTACTCCCTCCCCCTTCCCATCCCCTACCTGTATTCGAGACAGGCATTCTACTACAGTTATTTGTTTTTAAGTTCAGTTAGTTGTATATTTTTTTTCCTTAAAGGATAAGAGTAAAAAAATATAGTAAAGGTGTGGTAGTGGCAATCGCCGTTGTTTGCATAGGTCCAGAAAAATGGGAAAATGAAAAAAAATCCTTGACCTGATTACAAAAAGGCCTCACCCCAGAAGTTTATTGGCATAAGACCGACTCTGGGTTCCAGGCATACCAGTCCATCCAACTCCAGTCATTCTCAAGGTCTGGTGAAACTTTTTCACACTTTAGCTATTGTTGGTATCAGATTCTTATATTTAAAGACTCTAGACTCTGTGCATTTCTTTCATCTATGTCAGGCTGATGTGGAGCGTCCTCCAGTTTCAGCATACCATTAAATGCGGAGCAATCTGCCCTGCATGCAGACTGTTGCTGAGTCGTCTGGGTGTTGGGAGCACTCTTTGAAGTAAGTCAATGCCAAAGCAGTGGTAGGTCTTCCCTGGTAGAAGCTTGGATCCTGGTAATGTTATAGACAATTGTGGTTGTTTCCATAGATGGTATCCATTGTTCAGGTGTGTGTGGGCTATGCCCATTTTTCTGAGGCAGGCCTAAGCCAAATCATTATGCCAATGTTCAGGGTAAAAGGCCTAATTACATTACCAAATGTGTTCCCATCTCTATTAGATAAGAACTTGTTTGCATATGTATTATTTTCCCATTTTAATGTGCCTATGCAAAAGAGAAGCAATGCCACAAGATATTGTTGGTGCATCTGGAGGCCGACGAATAAAGTCCAACATTCCCCGTAACTTGGTTCAAACATGAAATCTATACAGAGATACTCTTCTACCAGTATTGCTTATAAAACAGATCTCAAAGGGGGAAAATCAAACAATCAAATAACAAATCCAGTGGGCAAAATTGTCACTATATGAGGATGTTCGAAAAGAGTTATAGATGTAAGGGAATACATCTGAGATATACAAAGGAGATACACGTGTCCCTTTTGTGTTTTAGAAATAGTCAAGAGGGAGGGGGGGTGTTTCCAAGACACCGTTTTGGTCTGTGATTTGGACAAGCGAAGAGCATATGGAGCCATGTCCTCCCCTTGTTGCCTGCTGAAACTTCCGACTCCCTGAGAGGCGTTTGCTTCCTAATTGCTGGAGGTTGAAAGTTCACCAGTCCCCTCCCAGCCCCTTGCAGGAGCAAGGAAGCCTAGGGTCTCTTTTAAATTGCACCTCACCGGAACCCACTTGCTGGGACCCTGAGCAGGTGTCCAGAAATAACCCTGGGGATGGGGAGGAAGGAGAGAGAAAGCTGTGGGCGGGGGGGGGGGGGGGGGGGGGGCAGCCGAGGCTGCATCTTCACCTTATCTTGGCCAAAAAGCCTACAGTATGAAACCTTGCCGTGACGTGTTGCCTGTTGAAGCTTCAGACTCCATCCAAAAAATTACTGTGAAATATATGTAATCCACCTTGGCCAAAACAAAAATCATTAGTACAGAAAAATGGTTAAATGTGGGGTAACAAGCGATGGGAGTGAGGGAGTAAAGGAATAAAACGAGCTCCTGGACAGCCTTCAGATAATGACAAGAAATGAAACACAATGATATCCATGTATTTGTTATAATGCGCCCCGCACGGTTTCACAATGCACAGGTTTAAAAAGGAAACTTCCCTGGTAAGTCTTATTACCAGAACCTATTGTGATGCTATTCCTTGCCTAGCCATGTGGCCAGAAAAAGCCCTGGAGCACCGGAGGAAGGAGGTTGAGGGGTGCTGAGGTGACCCATGTCCCGCACCCCTTCCCCGGTTAAAGAGGCCCTTGGCATGGCGGAGGACTGCCAAATGCCATGCTGGCCGAACCTCCCGGCTCCCAGGAAAGAAGAAGATCCTTCCTGAGCTATGTCCAAAGATTTTACATGAGTCTTTTTCCCTAAATTGGTTTTATTTGGGTATGTCTAGATTTCTCCCTGAGAAAATACAGAGTTATTTCTAAGAACAATTTCTAACTTCTGTTTAAGCACTTCATGGTTTTGGGGCCAGAGAGGTGGCGCTATAGGTAAGGTGTATGCCTTGCAAGCGCTAGCCAGGGAAGGACTGCGGTTCGATCCCCCAGGGTCCCATATGGTCCCCCAAAGCTAGGGGCAATTTCTGAGTGCTTAGCCAGGAATAACCCCTGAGCATCAAACGGGTGTGGCCAAAACAAACAAACAAACAAACAAACAAACAAAAAAAGAACTTCATGGTTTTGAATTTAAAGTTGTTTTATATGAAAGAACACCAGTTCCTCCAAAATAAAAAAAAAAAGGGAGGGGGTCACACCCAGCAGTGCTCAGGGATTACTCCTGGTTCTATACTCAGAAATTGCTCTTGGTAGGCTCAGGCACCATAGTCAATCATGCCAGGGTTTGAACCACAGTCCTTCTGCATGCAAGGCAAATACCCTACCTCCACGCTATCTCTCTGGACCCAATTTTAAAGAAATATTATTTACATATGATAAAGAATAGTTTTTGATCCTTTATTAGGAATACATATATTGAATTTTCAGTGTTTAATATTTTTCAAATATTATATAATATAATATTTCTAAATATAAGTTTCTCTAACCTGTCAAGTGGGCTATATTTTGTCTCTCTCTTTTCAACCAGCCTGCACCTAAAGGGTATTTGTTTCTTTGCTTTTTTGTTTGTTTTCAGAATGAATTATTTACTGAGCACTCCTATGAGCCAGGCATTTTGCCAAGGACTTTACAAATAAATTAGTATTTATCACCATTCTACTAATGAGGAAACTACAAAGTAGAAAAATAACTTGCTCAAGGACACAGGGTTCTAAGACTCCAACTTCACACATTTCATTACCTCGCCTAGTATGTACCAGTGTTCTTCTCCCACAGGTTAACCCCAATTCCCACACGCTACCCAGGATCCCACACTCCCAACTTTGATCTATGAAGAAGACTTCCACTTTGGGTTCTCTAAAAGCATGTGAAGAGGTAAAAAGACAGTTGCACAACCTTAACTCGCTCTGGAGCCATCTGCTGCTGGGAGGGCGCCCTCTGCTGTTCAATAATAGGGAGCAGAAAAATTGCAAAACATCTCAGATCTTAACGCTGAGACATAATATTGAGGTGAATGTGTCCCTTATTATCAGCCCACAAGATCCTTCAGATTTTATAAAAAGCCCCTGCACCCTAAGTCAATCCCCAAGAAGCTTGAAGGCCCAAAATAATACCCATTTTCTACTTTCAAGGTGTCCAATTCAAGCTACAAAGCATTATCAATGATCTTGAAATTAGTCTCCATGCCTTCACTTAGATGTTTCTATTTTCCTGTGTTTTCGATGTCCACATGAAACTGAAGCTTTGCTCTTCTTGGCTCTCATCTTCCTTAAAGGTTTGAATGTAGGAGGAAGAAATGCCTTTACCTTAGGCATTAGAAAGATGCTGAACTGGCTGCTGAGAGCACATGGCCCTGACTGCTTTCTTTACCCAAGATTGATAAAACATTTAGAGACCCCTGGGGCAAGTTCATTATGAAATATTCAGCAACATCTGTGCCATAGTATTTACTAATAGACAAGACCCAGAAAATATGGCTCCTGTATTCCAAGCTGCCCTACATCACAAGGACCATTATGTAATGGTTGAAGGCACTGATTTTCCATCCCTCAGTCCCTGGCTTGCATAACACCCTATTTTGTATTTGATGGTGTGGGGGGGTGGGGAAGTAACGATGTTAATAAAGTAGGAAAGGCTAGAACCCAGGGCTTTATTCATGCAAAGAAGGTGCTTTATCTCTGAGTTAGAACCATTTACTTTTTATCATGCAATATTTCTCTCCTCAGGTGCCTTTGACCAGCACCAACAAAACTTAGGTTTGTGCACAGATCCCTAAGAGCAACACTATTTCCGAGGAAGCTTGCCTACTCTCTTGGAAACTCATGCAGGCAAACACAGGAGATAAGTCCACACACATACAGTCCAAGGCGGGCAGACTTGAGGATGAGGAGAGTGGAAGACCCCTCTCCTCTTGGATTCTGGATGTTCACACGCTCAGGGTGCGGTGCACTAAGAAGTTTCCCATGCCTTTGACTCAGATGCTGATGAGCTAAGGAAGGATAACGGACTGAAAACCAAGTCTTATGCATTCTGGCAGTATGCAAATGCACAATTAACATCTCTGTGCTAGAACCATTCCTAGCTTTTGGGTTCCAGTTCTGCCTCTGTTATCTAGTGATTCTTACACTTCTGGCATCCTCAAATGTGATTTCTGGGTGTGAGAAATGGGTGGGTGGTGAGATGTGAAAGAAGCTACGCAAGTAAGAGAACTATTGCAAACTGTAGTCTTTTTCTGTTAGTCTGTTCTGGTGAACTACTGACCTTTCTGCCCACTCCTGTTGCACTTTTATTTTGGAAAAAGTTTAAATTAAATTCATTTTATTATTACTGTTGTTGTTCTTAGGCAAGGATGTTAGGCCACACGCCATGTGCCAGGACCAAGCCAGAGTAGGTGGAATCTAAGGAAAGACATTATACCTCTTGAACTTTTTCTCCCTCCCTGGATTAGATATTTTATAAGGAAAGTAACTAAGTGCCAGGTTTGTTTGGTGCAGTTCCATTTTACACCTACTGTCCTGATTCTCTTAGTAACAACATTCCCTGTACCCTCAAAAGTACCCCAAGATTCTTACAAATTGTATGACTGAAACTCAATTCTGACCACTTTGTCACTGTGTATCTCATGATAATTCAGTTTTTTAAAAAAAAAAAAAATTTTAAAGTGTCACAAGACATCCAGCTCCTGCCATCACCAGAGAAATGGTCCAACTTCAAGAGTGACCTCAGAGAGACACCAGTTGCTGAGTTATTGCAGTTGGGTCCACCACAGCTGAGTTCAAATCTCTGAAGTCTTTGAAGGATGGAGGCAGACTGAATTCCTACCCTGCTCTATCCACTCACATCAGGATCTCATCATTGCTGCCAGAAAAATGATCCAACTCACAACAGACCAGTCTAGTGAAGCCAGCAGCTAATCATCTCAGCGACAAAGCTCTTCAAGTGTGTGGTCGCATATGTGGCTGCGCAACACCTTCAAATTTCACAGAACAAATAGCTCAGTAAAAGCACTGAAAATCAAATGGGAAAGTTGCATAGAAGCCCACTCTCAGTTCAAAGAGTGAAAATAATAACACAGAAGGCTCAACTAGCACCTAAGAACTCAGTAAATCCTCAATGACTTTAGTGATTTGATGTGTTTTGTAACAAGCAATATCAAGTAAGTTATTTTGTGCCTTCTAAGGAAGCAGACTTGGGTGGTAGGTGGGAAATTAAGGACATTGGTAGAGGGTGGGTTGAGGACACTGATGGAGGGAGGGTCACATAATGGTAGGACTGGTGCTGGAATGTTAAATAGCTGGAACAACTATATTGTGAACTTTGTAAATCAAAGTTTTTAAATTAAAGTGTTTAAAGTTTTAGATTTTTTTAAAAGTCTCCCAGTTTGTAATGTGAATTAAATGGTCACCCTCTATCAGTGAGTTGGGGGAGGGATGGAGGAATTAACCAAGGTACTCAGGGGCTTACTTATTCCTGTGCTTGCTTACTCTGTGTTCAGGGGTCATTCCTGTTTGTGCTCTGGGAAGTATATGTGGTGCCAGGGAGCACCTGGGTCTCTCTCTCTCTCTGTACAAGGCAAGAATATTAACCACTGTATCTGTGATTTTTAACTGCTGGCCCTTATCTAATGAAGTGTCCTGCCTATAATGTAAAAACGCTACTGCCACTTAACAGAAATTCATTTTTATTTTATAATATTAGATTTTAAAGTCAATATAAAAGTGCAATTCTAAACAATGTTTTATTTCTGCATTGGCAGGCTGAAAAATATTTCTCCTTTATCTTCAATTCTCTTAGTAAGACAGAGTTAAAAAAAAAACTGTCCCGTAGACCATGCGGACCATGACTTTTTTTGTTTGTTTGTTTTTTATTATAATAATTTTTATTTTGATTACATATCTTTCACAGTAATATTTTAGATACATAATAAAATTGAATCAGGGGAATTCCCATCACCAATGTTGTCCTCCCTCCACCCCTATTCCCAGCTTGCATCTCATATCCCTCACCCTTATCCCCTGAGCTGCTAGTATAAGTGGTCCCCTCTGTGTCTTGCTTACTACTTAATGATCATACAACTGTTTGGTCTTGGTACCCCCCATTATTTCCCCCTCAATTTGAGAAGTGGAACTAGATGGTTCAAGTTATGTGATTCTGTTTGAAGAAAAAGAAAAGAAATAAAATGGGGTAAAAATCAAATAAGTCAAAAATGAGTAGAGTACTCTAGAGGCTCTCAACATCAGTTTGAAAGAAGAAAAGGAAAAAGAAAAACACCACAACAATACAAAAACAAATATCAAACAAAAAATCCAATGAACACTACAGCAATAAAGACAAGCACCACATAATAACCACGCAGACCATGACTTTAACACACATTTGTCAGGGTTTCTAGAATCTTCATAAAAATCTCCCTAACTACTTTAGATTGCCTGGGTTAGAATGTCTCCAAAGAGTCTTGGCCATGATACAGCAATTTCCACTTTTCCTCTTCTCTGGCTGTGCCTCTCCACAGGATCTCCAAGAGAAATGTATGACCCTTTGCCAGAACTCCTGACAATACCCTGGAGGTGCTGCTGCTGGTACAGTTCAGTTCTCATAAGTGAAAAATCTCATGAGTGAACTCATGAACTGAACTGGCAACTTGAACTGCCCCCTCCCTCATTCTGCTTAGTGGCCACCCACCTTCTAGTACATCATTCAGGCAGAAGGCCTGGGAAGCCAGGGAAGCCCAGATCCCAGTATCCCTTAAGATTTTTCTTCCATGTTCCCAGACTCCATTACAGAAATTACAGAATCACAGTACAGCGGCTGACTTAAGTTACAGGTGTGTTGCTTTAGGCCTGTTTTGTTTGCTTTTGTATTCAACCAACATTTTAACACTCAGCTGGTTGCTCAAGCAAAATATACTAAAAAACCACTCCTGCAAACTGAATCTTAAATTTTTAATAATTCTGCAAGCAGTGTTAAACACAGCTAGTATTAAAAATGTAAATTATATTAACATATACCTAAATAAGTAATATCAAAGATAAAGGCCATAATTAGATGGTGATGAGGATTGCACTGCTCAGAAACTAGAATGTACTGAACTTAAAAGGTGTGAAGGGTGAATTTATGGCATGCCAATTAGCTCAATAAAGCTGTTAAATTTTTAAACAAAGGTATTGTTCAAAACTCATCACTTCTTAATTATCTTTTTGTCAATTATTATGATCTACACTTTTGAGACTATTATACCTAGACATGTAAGATGAAAATGTTATCTAATATAATACTATCACACATGTTTTTGTTGTTGGGTTCATACCCAGAGGAGATTGGGGTGGGACTGTTCTTGTAGTGCTGGGGAGTGAATTCAAGACTTCACACATGCAAGATATGTGCACAATATCTGAACCCCTATTCACACTTCTTCTATTGAAGATGTTTTCCTCACTTCACATTTAATAATAATCCTTGATATGAAATAAGCCATGATAGAACTACTTGAAGTCATGGTATTAAGCAAATGTTACAGTCAGTTCTTGATTAGTTATTTCTGAAATGTCTAGACTTAAGAGAGAAATAGTTAATTCAGATAAAACTTTAAAATATGGAACTGGAGTACAACAAGGTAGTATTTGCCTACCACACAGCCAACCCAGGTTCAATCTTTGGCATACAGATAGTCCCTGGAGCTTGCCAGAAGTAACCTCTGAGCACCATCAATTGTGGCCCAAAAACAAAACACACACACACACACACACTTTGAAATATGTTTTCCTGTAGTCTTTGTGAATCACACCAAAATTTAAGGGAAAAAATAGTCTTTGGACCACACACATAGCTGTACTTAGAGACTTGATTATTTTTCAGTCAGAAGAATTATTGCCTCTCATCATATTATAGTCCAATTTATACAATAATAGTAGAACAACTTAAAGATTTCTTTCCAAATAGATTCCAAAATTGGAAGCTCTTTCCCACATCTCTCTAAACTCATTCTCCTATTTATGAATGTAAAAGCTAACAGTTTTTCAGTCACAAGGCCAACATTGTTGGGAGAAAGAAAAGAGCAATGTATTAAACATAAGTATAGTTAAACTTTAGAAAATAAATTAAATTTAAAAGCAATGCCTGAAGGACAAAGGGTTAGTAGCTGGGTTAATGTGCTGCTTTGCACCCAGTTCAATCCCTAGCACATCCTATCCCCTGTGAACCACCAGAAGTGATCCCTGAGTACAGAGCCATGAATAAACAGGCAAACCTAAGTTTCTGAATGTGGGTAAAACCTGGCACCATTGAAAATTATTTAAAGTTCCCTAGGCAAATCTAATATGCAATGAGTTATCTGCAAATTACTGAATTACTTACTATACCTTAAATGTCAATGACAAAGTGTTAGGAAGAGAGAAATGTTAATGAATAATATATAATTATCCGTGAAAGACACAAATGATGGAAGTGTCTTACAAAGACATTTCTTCTTATGGTGGAACAGATAATATGATAAGGCACAATTTTAAAACTACCACCTTTTGGGGAGGGGACAGTTTTATGTGAAAGAAAAAAATACAAACTATCAGAATTTGCTTCCTAACTGATTAATTTTCTGTGTTTACAGGAGACATCTCAGAAACAGCAACTACCAAGACCTCAAAACTAGTTTTGGCCCTGCTGAAACTAGCTGTGGTTTTGAGTAAATTTCTTGAGCCTGTGCCTCCTTAACAATAAAATTAAAGAATGCAGAGCTATCTTGTCCCTCCTCTAAAAGCAAAACTCTGGTCCTATGAAAACAGGGTTACCTGACATTGATAAACTGGTGTGACAAAATACTCTTTCACACGTTCAAAGCACAGAGTCTGTCTGTCTGTCTGTCTGTCTGTCTGTCTCTCTCTCTCTCTCTCTCTCTCTCTCTCTCTCTCTCTCTTACACACACACACACACACACACACACACTCACTCTCACTCTCTCACTCTCTCTCCCCCCCCCCCTCACAGTCACTCACTTCTACTTGAATGAAATACCTTTAAGACAACCAAAAGAATCTGACATCTGTTTTAAGGAAGAATGGTACAGAAAACTTACCACCACCCTGTTTGTCCTGAGATGTTTTTCAAGACCTGTTTTGGTTTTGTTATTTTTGCTGTGTTTTTTTTTTTTTAAGAAAAAAGAAAAATAGAAATTTCAAGCTCTTGCTTGTACCTGTAGAAACATTTTCTGAAAAAACATTTTCTGTGGAACATTTATCTGAAACAAAGAAAATGGGATGGAAAGCTCAGCTTTGCTCCTGTTTTCCTTGTACTCCAAACAGCAGTAAAACCCTTGATGGCAGTATTTGGCTTTTATAGGCATCATGCAGTGGGCCCCTGTTTAGCTTTAAAAAATTTTGTTTTATGATTATTCAGTTTAAAAATCCTGTTTATTTTCACAAATATTTCAAGGCTTATTTGTTTGGTGGCAGCTGCAGTGGAATTGTGTCAATAGAATCTGGCCAAGAAGAAAGGTAACTGTTTATGATAAATAACATATAGAAATTATGCCTTGATAAGTAACACATATATAACAACTGCCTTGATAAAAAGCATATAGATAGACAAGCATGACTCATTCCAAGCTTGGGAAAAAGCCAAACAGAGGTAGGAGGTTGTTTAGAACAAAATCCAAAATACACCAAGAGCATGTTCATTATTCATTCTGTCTATGATCATGATGCCAAGTTAAAGACAATCTAGATTTGAAATTCAGTTACTCTGGAAACTCACCACCAATCTAGAACTATACTTAGTAGACCCCCATTTTAATAAACAAGATGAAAACTAGCATCTCCCTTTTTGCTCATATAAGCACTCACCTGCTATGTAAGTAGTTCCAGCCTCCAGATCAAGTCTTCTTGGATTTGAGAAGTGTAGTTCTGGGGGTCTGAGCAATAGTACAGTGGGTATGGAGTTTGCCTCGCATGTGGCTGAGCCAGGTTCCATCCTGGGCAGCCTATATGGTCCACTGAACATACCAAATGTAATTTCTGAGTGCAAAGTCAGAGCAATTCCTGAGCATCAGCAGGCATGACCCAAAAACAAAGTAATAAAGGGCAGTTATGAAGCCTCCATAAAGATCCAAATTTAACACTTTTATTGTGACACTTGCTAAAATTCGACCAAATGGGCTTTCTCTGTAAAACTGTATGTAATTTATTTTTTATGCAGCAGCAAATCTTCAGCACCATTCAGTTTGCTCACTCTAAGAAATCAGACTTATGGTTAGGTCCAATACCAAGTGGACTTCGGCTCCAATGCCAAGCTTTCGGCTTCTTTGGAATGAATGAATTATCTTGACTATAGGCAAAGAATAAAAACAAATTATTGCATAAAGAATTCTTTAACCCTTGAGTAAGAAATATAGAACAGATCCAAGAGAAGTCAAATATCTCAGCATTAGTAAATAATTACAAATTAATAAGGAACTCATTAAACGTAGTATAAAGCTAATGGAATGATCATAATCAGCAGATTGCTAATTTGATCTGTTATCAATAAAGTGAGTCAATAAATGTTAAATTATCTTTCTTTCCTAGAAGGTGTTCATATTCATAATGTTTTAAGTACTTTTTGTTTCATTCATTATAATAATAACCAAAATGGATTAGAGAATCAAATATTTTTTGGAAAGACCAGCCCACAGTATGAAGTTTACCACATAGTGGTAAGTTCAGTTAAAGAAATAACTACACTGACAACTATCTGAACAATGGTAGTGAGTGACAGAAATAAAATGCCTGTCTCGAGTACAGGCAAAGTGGGGGAGATGGAGGGCATTGGTTGGTTTGGAATGTTGCACTGGTGAAGGGGTGTTTTTTTATGTATATAAACCAAATACAAACATGTTTATAATCATGCTGCTTAAATAAAGATATCAAAAATAAATTTATTTATAGTTTATTTTTAGTAAATATTTATATTTTTGAATCATTTTTATATACCTATCTATCAAAATTTTCTTGGATGAAAAGGTACCAGGAGTGGAAAAGGTTTAAAAAGTAGGGTCTACCATAAAAAGATCTTGGGGTGTAAAAATGAATGTGTATAGAACTGAAGTTGGTCCCATGACAGTAAGCTTCAAGGGCGGAGAAACCCAGTACTTGTTAGGCTAAAGAAATTCCTGTTCTAATTTTCCCGATACTTACTGTGCCTTTGCAAAAAAAAAAAAAAAAAAAAAAAAGAAACACAAGCTATTTTATGCTGGTTTGGGATTTTTTGTTTGTTTGGGGGGTTTCTGGGGGAGTTTTTGTTTGTTTTGTTTTCATTTCTTGCTTATTTGTTCTTTGTAGTTGCTGGTTTGGGTTTTTTGTTTGTTTTTTTTATTTTGTTGTTGTTGCTTTTTTTAGTTTTGGTTTTGGTTTTGGTTTGGTTTTGTTACCTTTTTCTCTTTTTATCCCTTTTTCTTCTAAATAGATATTTATAGCACCTAGATGGGCTCCTCCCAGTTATTTTTTCTTTTCTTTTTTATCTCCAACAGAACCACATAGCTTGAATTGTCTTATTCAGCCTCACAAATTGAAGGAGAAAATGGATGGTACCAAGATCAGACAGTTGTATAAACTTTTAGTGGAACAAAATGATAAGACTTGAACTCCAAACCCAAAGTCAATGACAACAAAAACAATACACAATCTACAAGCTGTACAAGTGGGGACCAGTTACACTAGCATTCTGGGGGCGGGGGGGGGGGGGGGTAAAGAAGGGAGATATGGGAGCCAGAGAGATAGCATGGAGGTAAGGCATTTGTTTTGCAATCAGAAGGTCGGTGGTTCAAATCCCAGCATCCCATATGATCCCCGGAGACTGCCAGAGGCAATTTTTGAGCCTAGAGCCAGGAGTGTGATCCCTGAGCACAGCCAGGTGTGATCCAAAAAAAAAAACCATAAAAAAAAGGGAGATATGGGATGCATGCTGAGAACAGGGGTGGAGGGAGGTCAACACTGGTGGTGGAATTACCCCTTATTTATTGTCACTATGTACCTTAAATATCACTCTGAAAGTTTTGTAATTTACTTTGGCCACAATAAAAATTTTAAATAAAATAAAAAATAGGGACTACCAAAAAAGAACAAAAAAATAAAAAAAAAGTAGGGCCTAACCAGATCATGATATGAAGCTCACCACGAAGAGTGGTGAGTGAGGTAAGAGAAATGACTACAATAACAACTATCATGACAATGTTTTTGTTTTGTTTTGTTTTGTTTTGGGAGGCCACAACCGTTTGACGCTCAGGGGTTTCTCCTGGCTAGGCACTCAGAAATCGCTCCTGGTTTGGGGGGGACCATATTGACCCTGGGGGATCTAACCGTGGCTAGTCCTAGGTTAGTGCTTGCAAGGCAGATGCCTTACCTCTAGCGCCACCACTCCAGCCCCAATATCATGACAATGTTAATGAGTGAGAGATGTAGAATGCCTGTCTCAAAAACAAGCAGAAGGTGGGGGAGAAGAGATATAAGGAGCATTGATGGTGGAAATGTTGCACTGGTGAAGGGGGTGTTCTTTTTATGACTGAAACCCAACTACATACATGTTTGTAATCATGATGCTTAAATAAAGATATTATAAAAATAAAATAAAGAGTAGGGTCTAACTTAAGAAACTGAGGAATGACTCTATGCTAAGGAACAGAGCTAAAACTAGAATAGTAACCCATATAACCATAGCACTTCTCTTATCAAAAGGATATACTTCTTTTTCTGAACAGTCAGAGTTCATGTAAAATGTGTTATATAATATTTATTTATTTATTTATTTATTTATTTATGAGGATACTGACACAAGTAACGGTTAACCACTTACTCAAAGACTCAAGTTGTATTTGGCAAAATTAGACTTAAAAGGTCACCAAAAGAGGATGAATGTAGTGTTGGAATTATGTTTTGTGCATGAGAAAACATCACTGTGGTAATATTCAGAGACAATAGACATGATGAACAGAAGGACCATATCATGATATGAAGCTTACCACAAAGAGTGGTGAGCACAGTTAAAGCATTAAATGCACTGACAACTACCATGACAATGGTAGTGAAAGAGAGAGTAAAATGCCTGTTCTTTTTTTTTGTTTTGTTTTGTTTTTCGGGCCACACCCGTTTGATGCTCAGGGGTTACTCCTGGCTACACGCTCAGAAATAGCCCCTGGCTTGGGGGGACCATATGGGATGTGGGGGGATCAAACCGCGGTCCTTCCTTGGCTGGCGCTTGTAAGGCAGACACCTTACCTCTAGCGCCACCTCGCCGAGAATGCTTGTTCTGAAGACAAGCAGGTGCAGGGAAGGAGGAAAACGGGGACATTGGTGGCAGAAAATTTACAGTGGTGAAGGGTGGTTTGCATTTGATCTCTGAAATCCAATTACAAACATTTCTGTAACCAATGTGCTTTAATAAAGAAATTATTTTTAAATACGGTAACAGCAAAATAAATAAGTAAATAAATTTTAAAAAGAGAAACTATTGGGGCCAGAGAGATAGCATGGAGGTAAGGCATTTGCCTTTCATGCAGAAGGTCATCGGTTCGAATCCCGGTGTCCCATATGGTCCCCTGTGCCTGCCAGGAGCAATTTCTGAGCATGGAGCCAGGAGTAACCCCTGAGCACTGCCAGGTGTGATCCAAAAATCACAAAAAAATGAGAGTGAGAGAGAGAGAGAGAGAGAGAGAGAGAGAGAGAGAGAGAGAGAGAGAGAGAGAGAGAGAGAAACCATCATTAACATAATTTTTAATCTTAATCTTTTTAAATAAAACAGAAAAAAATGGAAATTAGAAATATCTTAAAAATAAAGATCACCAAAAGAAACCTTTGGTGTCTGCAGCAAAGGAGAAAGTTTGCTCCTAAACAGCATTATGAGAAAAATGATTACCTTTCAGGTAAATATAGATAACATTTATATGTTAAAAATTACCTTTAAATTTTATTTTCAGCCTTTGATTCTATAACTTTATTGCTACTATCAATGAATTCAACACTGGGGGATCATATGGGATGTCAAGGATTGAACCAAGGTTGGCTGCATGCAATTCAAGTACTTGACCTACCCTCTGTATTATCACTCCAGCCCCTCATGTATTTTAATCCTGATGTTTACCCCAAACATCCTAGCAATTTAAGATTTCAATCATAGTGCCTAATTACCATTTTCCATTGTCAACACAGTGTTTCCAAAGTTTCCTGTTTTTAGTACACTAATATAATTTATTTAACTAAAAACTAGTGAAGTCAAGTATGTATTATTAGCTTTTGTAAACATTGTCTTACAATGTTACATATATATCTATCATATATACATCTGTGTATTTGTATGTGTTATATATATATAAAATAAAGCTCTAAGATCAGAGAGACATACCCAAGCATTCTAGTTTGTGTACAAGAAGAGGGTCAATTGCATGCTTTCATGTTCAGTCAACCTATTTGAAATTCCAGCATCAATGTCCCCCAGGCCACCGGTAGTACTCCCTCTCTCAAAAATTAATTTTTATTTTATTCATTATTTTAATAGACTAAAAAAATTAAAGTTGAGAGTATGGTAGTATTTTTTCTACACAATAAATTTTCTACACAACTAGCACTTGTTGCTTTTGCCCTAAGAAAACAATATTTATTTAAAAAAAGATGGGGTTGAAACAATTGCCTTGCATGTGACCAACCTGGGTTCAATCCTCTACATTCTATATGGTTTCCTGAGCCTGCTAGGAGTAACTCCTGAGTGCTGTAGAGTGTGGCCCAAAATAAGAGAGAGATAGAGAAAGAGAAAGAAAGAGTGAGAGAGACTCCAAACCCTGTATGTGTTTTGTTCACATGCTTCTCCCAGTCAATTTCAAACATAACTATATTTGTTAGTTACTTCTCTTTTCCTTGGTACTAATATGTGGGTTTATGGAGAATTTAGAGTTATTGGCCCTTTCTGGAGTACATCTACTATTTTTTTTTCACAGCTCTGATAAGTGTATGTTATATCAGCAACTGAGGAGAAACAAAAAGGCTGATCATCAGCATTGCCACAGAGAAAAAAAAAGAAAATAGTGCCAAAAAAGAAAATAGTGGGAGAAATTTTCAGCTGGCATATTAAAGTATTAGAACAATATGTGTAAATCATATTGTATTTAACTTTATCCTTCTGATTTATGTCACTTAGCATAATAGATTCATCCATGTTGTCACTCATGGTTAGATTTCATCTTTTTATAGCTGAATAGAATTGCATTTAGTATAGTTTTCCTGCTAAATTTAAACATAACTATTATCATATGAATCCATATCAAAACTCCTGTCCTTCAATATGTCTCTTATTAAGACACCATTTCATACACTGATCTTTAATACACTTTAGTTTCTTATTGAGATTTTGCTTCACATACACTTTAGGTAGGCAGATCACAAAAACATCTTGAATTCCAATCATGTAGAAACACTTTAATGACAGCTTGCATTTCAGATCCACTCAAGATAAATAATATTACCTCCACACTACATGAGCAAACTTAATCTCAGAAAAAAATAACTCACTTTCTCTAAACATTGCAGCTATTAAGAAATATAAGATAAAGCAAAGTGATTCATGTTCCCAGGTTCTATGAAAAATGTGGGCATTCCTAACTAGAAGATATAAATAAAATTTTTTAAAGGGAGGGTGGGTGTGGCAGGGTTTTTGTTGTTGTTGTTGTCGTTGTTGTTTGCCTAAGCACAGTAAAATTTGGGGAAATTAGAAAGTAAATACCCATGGCCTTGAAGAACAAACAACAACAACAAAAAATAAATAAACAAAACAGGGCATCTCTACCCACGAAGCATACTGTCATGAGACCGACTACATGCTCAGGACATGCTAATTGTCCAACCCCAAAGTCTTTCTTTATGGTCCCAAGGAAAAGTTTTCTACTCAGTCGCGGTTGTCGCAGTCTGTTGGATTGCTGGTCCCACCCTAATCAATATCCGTACTCCACCAATAGGATTGTTTCACAAAATAAAGCATGGGTGTACCTGAAAGGGAAAACAAGTATTTCTTAATCTATCCTCTGTCAGTACATTTGTTTGACTTTGTTTTCTTTAGTCTTTCTAGGTAGTAAAACACACTATTAAAAACTCTTGATATCATCAGAGACATTTTTGTGCAAAGTTGGGATAGGAAATGTCAGACACTGCTAATCTAACATGACTTTAACCACTGCAATTTACTATCATTAGGCCTAATAAGGGCGTCATGAGAGTCAGTAAACTAAACGGCACATACTGACCTTCCCAACCTTCTCCTGCACTTGAACCTAATCCACACAATTATATACATGCTAACCCAAGAGCTCCCTGAGGTCAAATTGAAAACCATGGTTATGAGCACTCAGTTGCAATTTGGAAAATAACCCATACATTAGTCTGAGGTTAATTAGGAGGGTACATTTTATCATAAGCCCAAACATCACCTCTAACTGAGAGGAATAAGCAGAGTAACATTCGGAGCATGTCATTCAAGGTGACAGAGTTGACCCCCTGGTCATTTCATTTTTTTTTATAGCTGCTGATTATAATTATCTCATTTTTCTATAATTTTCTATTTGAATCACGTAATTTTTAAAAAAAATAATTAGTCTATGTTTAGTATCCTTGTTCATATATCAGTAATCCCTGGATACTTTTACTATAGAAAAATATTAATTGAATCAGAAAGGAATTCTGATAGAGCAGGAAATGATCTGGGTAGTCAAAAATCAATGCCTTCTACCAAGATAGTGGACAATGAGCTCAA
Source organism: Suncus etruscus (assembly GCF_024139225.1). Classification (NCBI taxonomy): domain Eukaryota; kingdom Metazoa; phylum Chordata; class Mammalia; order Eulipotyphla; family Soricidae; genus Suncus; species Suncus etruscus. The sequence goes on along the minus strand of NC_064848.1, from coordinate 72,937,716 downwards.
CATAATGAACAAAATCAGGCATTCATTCTTCTAAAGTCAGTAACTTATTAGAACTTAAGCATAACTTGAGGCTGGGAAAAACACTATCTAAAGACTTTGGCTTGGTTCTTAAAAAAACCGCTGCACATGATTCATTTTACAGAGCTTATAGTATCTGTCCCTCTGCTCTTTGTATCACAATTTTGTACTTTCATCAACACATGATTGAAAACACTGAGATCCTATGCCCAGAATTTACTGTCATTTTTTTAAATCTCCTGTTATCTCTGTGTCAGTTGCTTGTGCGCATGTTCTACTGAGAAGCACAACTTTTTGGTGCCAAATTTGGCAGGTGCTGTGCTCATAGTCTAAATTAGATAGAAAGCTCTCTAAAAATATCCTCCTTTATTTTTTGTCATGCAAGCACACTGTGTTATTCTGGGAATGAATACATCGCTACCAATAATAGAGTATGTGTATGTAAGTGTTCATTTTTCTTTTGTGCCATTCCAGAACAATATCTGGGTGAAACCCAAAGCCTGATGCCTGGGGCACAGTGCGCAGCAGCTGCTGATGGAATGCTGACTCAGCAAAACAACTATGAGTCTCAAAGCAAATGGTTTATTTTAAAATATAGGTATATATTTTAGTATAATTATATTTGTTTTCAAAATGCTTAGCCTTATCTACTTAACAATAGTTTATGGAAGCCCAGTTCTGTCCAATCTGCCTTGCTACACTCTCCTGAGACATACATACCTCCTTGAGATCCTTCTTACAATCTTTGCCCAACGCATTCCCTCATTCTTAGGTGACCTCATTATCCTTTTACAACAATATGAACTATTTAAATCTAAACTCAAAAGTTCCTCTGTGATATTCTTTCCCCAGAAGCCTCTTCTATCTATATCTTCAGCATGAAAACAAGGTCTAGACTAGTCTCCCTGGTATTCTGGTCTCCATTCTCTATAATTGTTTTCAAACAGCTTTTGCTGCATACATATTTTATCTCTTCTTCACTACAAAATACTTTAGGGAGCCCTTGTTCCTTTGTATACACTCCCTTATACTCTCTCGTTAGTTTTCTTTCCCTGGGTCAAATGTAGTCAGAAGTTAATGAAGGATTTACTCTTCAAGATCACACTTCACATTGTATCAGACAAAACTCAAAGCCATTTTGTTCCCAAGCAATCTATACTCTGATTTTCGACCATTACATCTGGCCCTTCAAAAGCACCAAGGAGCACTTTGCTGTCTTGTTTCTAACATGGAATAGCAGGCTCTTCAAGAAGATGTCACTTCACAACCCATCTTCTCTTAACACAAATAAACCTTTGTATTTTATTCTTGTAGAGAAAGTTCATACTACCCTGCTCCAAGTTCTCCAAAGGTAGTGCAAAAAGAGTTCAGTAAGAGCTTTTTGTATGGTAGGTTGAAGTGTTGCAATTTTCTTTGAGTGCCTGAGAAGCTGCTGGAATGCTTTATGCAGGTGGTGCTTTCTCAAAGATCACTTAAGCTGCAGGGCAGAGAATAACAGGGAGAACTTAGGCCATATCAATCTTATAATTATTGTAAGATAACTGTAAAAAGAACAGGTAGGAATAGCTAGGGAAATGGCTCAAAGAGCTGGAGTATATGCCTTGCATGTGGGTCCCTGGCACTGCATGGTCCCTTAAGTAAAATCAGAAGTGATCCCCTAAACTGCCAGTGTGCCCCCAAAATAAAATAAAGATAGATAGATAGATAGATAGATAATATCAAATGGGAAATCAGTTATATTTTTTTTCAACATAGGCTTGTGAAAAGATAATAAAAGTTGAATTAATAAAAAAAAATTGAGGCAGTCCTAGATTGCTTATGAGTTAGAAAATTGAGAGTTTGCACTCAGATCTAGTAGATTAGGTAAGATTGTCCTGCTGTGCCCATATTTCTCAACTGCCTTGCATGGGGTTCAGATAAATCCCCAAATACTGGGGAAAACTATTGGGAAATACTATATTTTTCGTCCCATAAGACGTACTCTCTGCTCCCCCGAAAGATGTGGGGAAAATATCTGTGCATCTTATGGAGTGAATGCTGCCTGGAGCTGAAGCCTGAGTATTTAAAAAATTTTTTTCTTACTTTCTGATGTAAAAAAAAAAATTAGGTAAATGTGTTTAACCAGCTGTGAACTAGAGTATTGTAAATATACTTCAGCCTTGCCAGCTGGTCATTCCCAGCCACCATCAACTGACAGTGTCTAGCACTGCAACATTTGCTTTAGAATTTTTTTTCTTGTTTCATCGTCTAAAACCTATATGTGTCTTATAGTCAGGTGTGTCTTATAGAGCAAAAATTACAGTACTCCTGGCTGTATGTCAAGATTTCCCCATAAACTATGCCAAGCTGAGAAGGCTAATTAGAAATCTAGCTAAGATATTTTCAATTTAAGCACCTGTTTGTTGTCCATCCTAAAACCACTGAAGCTGAGCATCTATAAAGAATCTGTACCCTGTGGCCCTGTATTCTCAGCAATCCTCATTCTCCTAAATTAAACCACTATCTGTGTGAAATCTCTTTTACAAAGGTAGGACCTTGGTATGTAATAGGTTTTGATTCTGTGTATCACAGTCATTTTGTATTCTATATTTATTGTACTCCTTAATTGATTTCATCAAACCAGCAGGATAACTATAACCAGACCTATTTTATAGAAAAGAAAACAACTCAGAAAAGACAGAGACATACAGAACCAATGGGTGGCAAGGCATAGAATTAAACTTAGGAAGAAACTTGTATTCTAAGAAAGACGAGTGCAGAGGTTTAGAATATCTTTTTTGAAAAAATATTTCATGAGTTCAAATCCCTGATGTAACCCACATGCTGAGCATAATCTGGGTGACTCTGTGCCTTCCAGTTCTGCTATCTGTAAACCCAGACTGCAGGCAAAATCCAGCTGCACCACAATAAGGATGCAACCCCCCACAACAGACCATCCCACCACCATCTAAATAAAACATTTGTTGAAAATGTTAAACATTATTCAATCCTATACCTGGTGTACTTTACTCAATAGAGAAGAAAATACAGTTGAAATTCAGTGTCTTGAGCTGAAGAAAATCATTGTTCCCTCTAATTGCTTCCAACAAAAAGTCAGTATATGTAGATAATTAAAATTGTTTCCTTGGTGATACAGGAATCTGGTGACTGGAGTTGAGTCTAGACATCACTGAGTGTAACTTTCTCATTTTATAGGTGTGAAACCAAGGTGAAGTGGTTTTCAAAGACTTGTCCACATGGCTCTATTCTGCCTTTTTCAACCCAGTCCACTTTCCACACATTTTTCAGATGACACAGAAAGCTGAGTGTTGTTAAAAATTAATTGGGGGAATCTTAATAGAACACAGACCAATGCTGATTAAGCCACTATTCTTATGCAAAACACACCTCATTATTTCCTGACTAAAGTTAAGTTCTACTCCTCCTGAGTAACTGCCTCACTGGTCCCCTTGGATAAAATCACCATAAATTTCACTGAGAAGGGAAAAACCGTCTCTAAGTGCATAATAACTAAGTGGTTGAAAGAATCACAGATGGTTAACAGACGTTTGTAAAATTTCATCTTTTGAATCTTACAGTAAGTAGGGACAGGTGATCGTCAGTGTCACAACAAATGTGGGACTGTCCTGGGACACAATGCACAAGCTGTTCTTGAGGCTGAAAGGGTTATTGCAAAGAAATTTCCCTCTTCTGAGGTGAGGAGAATGTTGCAGGCCAAATCTCCCTCCTCTAGAGAGCAGATTTGCACTTCTCTGATAGGACATTTTGAACTGCAGTGAAATCTTTTGGTAAATTAGATGAGTTAGTGGAAATGCATACCAAAAGGCATAAAAATCTATTTAAGCCTGAATGGAAAAAGCTTAAATATATTTAAGCCTGCATGAGAAAAGCTTCCTAGAAGTCGGGGCCTTCCTAAGTAATTAGGTCATTCTACTTGAAATGTACAATATTACTACTATGTTTTGCTAAAGATAGTATCCTATTTTACTTGGCTTTCAATTCTTTGACAAATATTTTATAGCGCTATTATAAATAAGCAGCTCATTAAGTCTACTTCAATGTATTTTATTTGAAGTACACAGCTGGTTTTGCAAATTAGTAACGTACAAGCAAAAGATATTCTTTTAAATACAAACATTTTCTACTAGTAATATCCAAAAGTGACCCTTCTTTTATAGCTCTATCAAATTAATATGCTTAGCTAATCAAGATGTGTCTAAAGAAAGAAATCAAGCTTGTCTATTCTACCAACATGGCTGAATCACTTTATCTGAGAGCCCTCAACACAAGCAACAAACCGGGTTTGTATAGCTAAATAAGACGCTGAGCATCCCCCAGTAGGGCACCCTGCAGTATTCCAGCTGCTTTTATTGAATCCTGCTTTCCTTTCCTTTCTTCTGTTCCTTTCCCCAAATGGAACTGAAACTTCTTGCTTTAGTACACAGTTTCAGAATGAGCACGTGACCCAAGTAAAGCTAATCATAGACTCCAGTTTGGGGACTGAAATACTTACAATGAGTTTTCATCTCCTTCACAAGCCCCACCACTGAGAACCAAGCATGAACTAGAGCAGCTCTATGAGCTCCTAGCTACAAGCTGAAAAATAATAATAAAATATAATTAAAAAAATTTAAGAAGCTTGTTTGTCATTCAGATAAATCTGAAGCTGACACAGATGGTCACTTCCATTACCAGCTAACGTGGGGAATGCCCTGGGTGCCATCTCTTCTTACCAGAGCTTCTGGTTGACTTCTGGTGAGATTGGGGCTGTAGAGATAGGACAGTGAGTTAGGCACTGGCCTTGCATGTGGCTGTAGTCATTCTAGTTCCCTGAGCACCACCAGGAGTAATTCCTGAATCACCCAAGAGTAACCCCTCAACATTGTCGGTATCACCCAAAAATCAAAAACATATATAAATAGAAGGAGCTCTTTTTGTCTTCACAACTTTTTCACAGATTTACTATGCTTTATATTACACTCTGGTTTAGTGCTTACATGATAAACATTTTCTTCCAGCTCTGTGAAAGAAAAGGATGTTCTTGATTAAGACGATTTGGGTTTAAATTCTAATTTCTTAACAGTATAAAAGAAACCCAACCAAATTCTGTATGTGATGACAATATGGATGTTTTCCTTCAAATTTTATGCTATATTTGGTGAAAATTAGTTTTGAAGTATCAGAGTTTAAACTATTGTGGGGTTTTTTTGTTTGTTGTTGTTGTTGTTGGCTTTGTCTTGTTTTGTTTGGGGAGGATTGGAGCCACACCTGACTGCACTCAAGGGTTACTTGTGGCTCTGCTCTCAAAAATCACTCCTGGCAGTGTCGGGGATGCCAGGTATCTAACCCAGGTCAACAAATGCCCTGCCTGCTGTGCTATCACTCTGGCCCCTAAACTATTATTAACATCATTGATTTACAGTTGCAAAGTTGGTCCACTAATCCCTCCACCCAAGTTTTAAGGTCCCTTCAGCACTATGCCAAAGTCCCACCCTCTCAGCCTCCTTCGTTCCCAGTACTATTAATAGCGTCTCGGAGCTCTTTCCACTGACAATTGTCTAATACCTTGAGACAATTTTTTATACTTCACATATGAGTGAAATCATTTGATAACTCATTTGTTTTCTGACTCCCTTCACTTAACATGACACCCTCCAATTCCATTCACATTGTAGCAAATTGTAAAACTTCATGTTTTCTCAAAGTACTAAGTATTAGTCCATTCCCTTCCATTTTTACATTTATTTGGACCAGATTGAGAATGCAAGAGTTACATTTATCCTGCATGCAGTCAACCTTAGTTTGATCCCTGGCACTATCTATGGTCCCCCAAGTACAGCCCAGAGCATTTAATAGAGTCAAGAGTAGCCCCTGGCCACCTTCAAATGTGACCCAAAACCTCCCTCAAAAGATAAAAAACAATTTTTAAATATGTTATTCTCTAAAAATAATAAACATAGAGGCTGCTCAATAGTAGAGAAAGAATAATTCTTTATGTGTGAGGCTCTGGATTCAGTTACTGTCACAACCCCAACCTCTTACCACACACCTCACACTGTCCTCCACACATTCTAAACTGCCTACTAAGAAATACAGTGTGATTCTTCCCCAGTAACATAAAGGAAAAATAAGGCAGAGAGGCAGGTCAATGGTTTAGCGTTCTGTGCACAAGGAGGCCTGAGTTCATCCCTGGCACCTGATGATCCCCTAAGCACAGAATCAGGAGTAACCCTCAAGTCCCACCAGATGTGAACAACACCCTGCCCTCACAAAAAAAGTAGCAAAAATTAAATTGATTTTAAAAAAAAAAAGGCAAGGGAAAATAAGGTGGATGGGACATAGGGGCCAAGCGGTCTCAGGAGCATTGAGTGAAAAGAAAAAATGGTCAGACCTAAATACCCAAATCAAAGTCAACTACAATAAAATCGAGAGACTCAAACTTCAACAAGCTATACACAAAAGAGACCTGTTACACTAGAAGTCCACAGGGCTAAGGGTGGAAGTATAGGAGGCATGCTGGAAACTCTGGCAGAGGGAGATCAACACTATGTACCTGAAATACAACTGTGAAAGACTTATGATTAACATCGGTCTCAATAAAAAAAAAATTTTTTTTAAAGAGCAAGAAAGTCCAAATCTGAGAAGGCAGTAATGACAGATATAGCTCAAGGTTTGAACCATGAGGTGAGGTTAGTTTATTTACAAATAGACTCAGGCCACCTTGTTCTAAAGCTCTAAGCAAACAAAACCAAAACCAGTGCAGCCTCTCTGGGGAGATGAGTCCAGCTTTCTTGCCTTTTTCCCACTGACAAGCATCGTGTGCAGCAGGGAAAAAGCCATTTTCATAAATGTTTCATTTCCCCTCTTCCAGGCAGAACATCGCTGGAGCATGAATTACGAGCACGAAGCTACTGAGGCTCTTGCTGCTAGTACATCCTTTATCATTTAGTGCCTCCCCACAGAGGCATTGGCTGGTAAAAAGAGCTCAGTGTCAGAAAATGAGTGGTTTCTGTGCTGCTGACCCATCCCTTTGCCTGAAACTTTACCAGACATCTTTGCTCAAAGCCCAATGGTAGGTTTTCTTTCCTTCCTGCTTGGCTGCAAACAGAGGAAACTCCTCTTACTGCTATCCCTATCATGGATTCCCATCAAGTACATGTTGTCTGTGACACTTGCTCTATAAATTATTGTTAATCCACTTTTAAACGGAGAGCACCTTCTGTGGCTGGTGAGTGATGAGACCCATAATGGTTACCATGCAGGAAAATCTGTTTGTGGACATTTCCTATTGCGGCTGGAACAACAACACAACAGGGGACATGCAATGAGAGAAGAGCATAATGTAGCCTGAACATAGATCATCTGGCAACCTCCTCCATCTCCTGGAATTTCTCTTCCTTGCACATTCCTACTTAGTAACCTAATACCCTCCATAAAAGCAAGTTGGTTGACTAAAAGGACCTCTTAAAAGATTTCCATCTTACAGAGAAAGGGAGAAATGGTTGCAGTGGAGAAATAGAGTCATCTTTATAAAGAAGCCCTCAGTATGAGGTTAGGCAAAATGCATGAACTCTGCAAGTGTTGCACTTTGGAGCATTCTGCTTCTTCCTCCTTTTGATCCCCAGCTCAATAAGGACTCCTTTACCCACTTTGTCACCCACTCAGAAACTTCCTCTTCCTAACTTTCTTCCACCTCATCAGAAGTCCTGGTCAAAGCTCTACTTAAATGTATTTCTTATTTTTCACTTTTTGTAGTAACATTTTATTCTCATTGTCAATGTCAACTTTTGTGTCCCCTCAACTTCTGACCCCAGAGTCCATTTCTACAATTCAAACCATGTTTATTTCTTTATGATACTTGGGTTTTCATGATTCTCAAAGTGGGGAATGACAGACCAACAACATTGAAAACACTTGAGAAATGTTTAGAAATACAATTTTTCAGGATTTACCCCAGATCCTCTGCATTAGACATTTAAGATATACTCCAAACGTCTGCTTCCCCCCCCTCCCCCCCCCCCCGAGCCTTCTGGAAGATTTGGATTCCTATTTGTTTGGAAACTAAGACTTTATTATAATAGCATCCTGACTCATCTCCCTTGCCTCTTCTTGCCTCCTTCTCAACTAATGAACCAGTCTTTTATTGGCCCTCATGAATGCAAATATGTTTATGTTTTTTTTCCTTGCTAAATCCTCAGCAGTGAGTCCCAGAGAAATAGTTCAGTAGGGAGGATATTTGTTTTGCACACAACTGACTCAGATTCAATCCCCAGCATCATATATGATCCCTTGAGTACTGCCAAGAGTGATCCCTAAGCATGGAGCCAGGAGTAAGCTTTGAGCACTGCCAGATGTCTCACACACACACACACACACACACACACACACACACACACACACACACACACACACACCAGTATTGTCAGAAGACAATACTTTCATTTTCTACATAAAAGCCTGACTTTTTACAGGCACATACAAAAAGTCTTACAACCAAGATGTGAAAAATTACGGGTACACCAGCCATGCAACTGAAACCTGGCAATCCCAGGAGGAGAAAGTGGGTTGAGTCCACCTCCCTGCTGCACCCATAACTCACCATCACTGCTTTGCCAAAGGTCCTGCTTCAATACTTCTCTACAACTCTCTGCAAAGACCCCAATCTGACCAAAATTTCAGGTATGCTGATGTTTGGGCTGACATCACCAGGACTTTTTTGGGGTAGGGGGGCAGTGAGTGTGGGGGACCCCCCCTGCCTACTTGTACTAGCAGCCAAAACCATGACCCACAAAATTCGTAGTATCAGCAATAATTCTTGAAATTTCTGGACCTTGTAAAACAACTTTATTTTTTAAGTCATTTCTATAGAAACACACCAATTTAGATGTCAATGTGTTTGAAGCCACCTAATGTGCAGAAACAAAAGAAATAACAAAACAAAAAGAATGACCAACTAGCAATAAGAGTTTATTTACTAAACTTTCTAACAATGATATAATTGCCTCATTGTGAGATACAATAATTTTCACAAATTTTCTTGTTACTGTACTCTTTTTTCTTTCTATTTTTCTGTCTTTATTTTCCTATTTTCTCTAATAATTTTACTCCTACTTACCTGGAAACAAACATTATGATCAACTATGTCAGCTATGTGATACTTGGCCCTTAAATATAATAAAATTGATTGTATATTTCCAATAAAAATAGGTAAAAACTACAATATGCAGTTGTAAATAAATGTAGTGAGCTATACATGTTAACTAAACTGGAGTTTTTTAAATGTGCTCTTATTAAAAATAATAAAATCTTGGATTAGAAACAGCAAAAAAAAAAAGAAAAAAAAGAAAATTATTTAGCGGTCATAACAATAGTACAGCAGTGGGGAGATTGTCTTGACCTTGGTCAACCCAGGTTCAATCCCAGCATCTTATGTGATCCCTGGAAATTCACCAGGAATTACTCCTGAGCTCAAAGCTAAGAGTTGCTCTTACAGGGCCATAAGCTCCTGTCAACTGTTACTCTGGATTGTAGCACAGGAGACAGGGCACCAATACTTGTGCTAAGGCTTTTATCCAGAAACCATTGTTAGTGATCCCCATGACACCATGAAAGCAAAGATAGGTTGTTTTAAAAAAAAAAAAAAAAAAAAAAAAAGAGCAAAACTCTAGAGTGTTTAGAAACCATACAATCTTTTTCAGAAGATTTTTAAGGAACAATCATATCTAAGAAACAGGGAATAATGGACTATTAATAACTTGTCAACATTAAATGTCTACCAGTTAAGTCAAGGAGTAGCCACCCTCTAGTTGAGGACACAACACGAGAGTCAGGAGTGTATGTCTCTCATACCCAAAGTTGCAAGTTTGATGTCCAGACATAGGTCATACATCCCCTCAAGTATCCCTGGGTGTAGCCCTGTTGACCTTCTGTACCACCAGGCCTGTACCTGATAAACCTGATTAGCTGAGAATCATTGGCTCTGACACCTCTCCCCCAATCATTGCATGGAAACCTCCCTACCCCAAAAAAATTCACTCTTATGAAAATAGCTTATCTTAAGAAAAATAGTTAGTATTGTGCCAATTTTGAGTTCTTTCTGAGCTTTCCCTAATTAATGCCATTCAACAGGGAGAAACATTGGGGACCTTGAGAGAGGGAGGCAGGTACACTAATAATGAGTGTGATGTTGGAATTATGTACATGGGAAACCATCATTAATAGTATTGTAAATCACAGCATCGCAATCAATAACAAGATAAAAATTTCACTCCTATGCAAACAAAAATACCTTAATTGGCTCTTTGGTGGTGTATATAATATAACATTATACCCTAAAACATACATATAATGTCATTCATTTTAGAATATGTTTGGAATTTTAGATTCAATGATTTTGAGACTATGAGAAAAGATAAAGGAAATGGAACGAGTTATTAATACACATAAATGCAACTATTCAAGGGGAAACTCCTTCTTGATTCTTGTCAGAGACACCAAAATGTATATTGGGAGTATGATCTGAAGCAATATTGTTGCATCATCTCACTGACGACTTTCGGTGACTGAGATAACCAATTGCTTGGGTCTAATCATCTAGATATTGAAAATGTGTATTACAAATTTTCACTCTAGCTTTAATTGACTCAAATAACGTTTGTGTTCTCACAGTTGTTTCCATAAACAAGAAAACCATAAAGGTTAGTTATAGATTGAAAGGCTTAGTTATGAATCGAGGCATTCATACACTTCCCTATCTCATAATAACAAATTTTGTGAAACACTGCAGCTATTCTTGATATCATGTTGGATGCTGTGAGCAAACCTCTGTTTTCATTAATCATCTCCTTTGCTCTGAAAATACCGTGGAGTCATTTTTGAAGCTGTAGTGAGCAAAATAAAAGTTTCTGCTTACGATGACTAACCACTACAACTGAAAAATAAGAAAATATTAGGAGCGCCCACCTTTGCTCATTGCAGTACTACCTACAATAGCCAAGATATGAGAGCAATCCATACCTACAACAATAGAGTAGATCCTAAAGATGTGGCAGTTATGCAGAGCAGAACACAACTCAACTAAAGGAAAGATGCAATCTTGGGTAAGGGAGATAGCCCCCATGAGCTGGAACATATGTCTGATGTGCAGAGGCTCTCTCTGGAGTTGAGTCCCCAACTGCTGTCTAAGCAGCATAGGATCAACTGTCATCAACAGGAGTAGATCTTGGCTTGCCTTTTACTACAACTTGGATAAAACTGGAGTATCATATTAATCAAAGTCAGAAGAAAAAATACAAATACCAGATTATAAAAAAGCAAAGAAAAAATGGACAGCATCCATTAAAAATAGATCCTTAGTTTTGGACCACAGAAAATATTAAAGGTACTAAAGAACTGAAAATAGTCTCTTAAATGTGGAGAGGGGTAATTAGCACTTCAATAGTGGATGTAGTGTAACAACATTACACCCCTAAAACATATACATATTTACATACTGATAAATCATTGTTTTATCAATCTTTAAAATAATAAAAAAAAAATAAACAGAGGCCAGAGAGATAGTACAGAGAGTAAAGCACTTGCCTTGCACATGTTCAACCCAGGTTACATGGCAGTAAAACATATTTTCTCCCTAAGGCCTACCAAGTATGATTCCTGGACACAGAACCAGGTATAAATGCTGAGCCCAGCTCTCAAAAGCTGTATCAAACACACCTAATATTTTTATTTTAATTATGAGAACAAAGATGCAAAGAAAGAGGACAAGGTAAAGTTACAGTGGAAGGACAATCACCCATTAACAGAATTCTCAATAGTCCCATTGCTAATATCTTAACTTTGAACTTTCAGCCAAAGAACATTAAGAAAAATAAAACAGAACCCATGTACAATTACTTTGTCCCTCAAGTCCCCAGATTGTAGTACATAATATTTCTTAGCAGCACAAAAAGCAATCTAAAGACATAAAACTTATGTAACTCCTTAAACATTGAAGGCAAAGTACTTTTTTACATTTCCATGCACATGCATATTAGTTTAAGTTAACCTCAAAAGTTTAAGTGGGTTGTTTTTCTTAAGGATTAGAATCAAAGAAGCACAGTAAAAACGGTGTTAGAGTGGCAGTTATTGTTTGCATAGGCCCACAAAATATGAGAAACATGGAAAGGAAAAGCCTTGGCCTAAATACAAGGAGACCCTACCCCTGAAGTTTCCTGGCAAAAGACCAACTCTAGGCTCCAGGCAAACTAGTTTGTCCAATCCAGGTCATTGTCTGTAGTGCCAATACACTTTTATTTTTCACACAGTCTCTGTTGTTGGTATCATGTTTATGTATTAAAGATCTTGGAATCTGCATATCCTATATTGCAGTCAGGATGGTGCAGAGTGTCCTCTCGTTTCACTTCACAATTAAAGGGCAATGCAGAGAACCCTGTCCTGTAAGCAGGTCATTATTGTTGTCAAGTCTTCTGAGTGTTAAGGGAAGTCTCTTTTGAGCAGGTCGATGTCAGAGCTGTGGTAGTGTCTTCCCTGGTAGAGGATTGCTTCCAGGTGTTGTTATAAAAACTTTGGATGTTTCGTAGATAGCTTCCCTGGTTCAGGGGTGAATGGAGGATGCCCATTTTTCTGAGGCCTGTGCCAGGTCATTATATCAATGTTCAGGGTGTAAGGTCCCACAAACACACCTAATACTTAAAAGAAAGCTCAGCACAGTTTCCTCAGCATGTTGTTTACTGAAAACAAATTCAAATTCAAGATTTCCTAGGTAAGTTTATCTGGTGATTGGGATCAGTTACTATGTCAATTCTATTTTGGCATTCAGTATCTAGCCCATTCTCCAAATCCCATCTTGCTTATTTTATTAGCCCTTCAAACTCATCAATTCTTTCTTCTAATCAAATAACATATAAGAATGCAAAAATGCTAATGTACATGTATTTTTAATGATGTTATACAAAACCAATATCCTTTAGTCAATTTGAATTAGCACAACTATTCAGTAATTAAATGGTCATCAAAATAGTCGGTTTTGTAGCAGTTGCTTTTAATTTCCATCTGCCATTAAATCCACCATCAGGAGAATTAAGTTTGCTTTAAATTTTCTGAGTTCAAGCAGCAGCATCACACAGTAAGTTATGGGACTGACCTTTACTTGGCTAATCAGGCAGGCTGATAATAGAATGGCCATACATACATAAGACATTGTTCTAAAAGCAAACAGCTCTATTCACAAACTGAAACACTGACACAGACATTCCAGTCAGTGGCACCATTCTGAACACAAAACAAGATAAATGGCACAGTGCTGAGACCAAGCAAAATCCCTTACAATACAAGATGAGAAAGAGTCCTGATTTACTGTGAATGCCAGACACAATTGTCATCCTGAGATATAGAGTACTTTTCTTCACTGAAGACTATGAGGAAATGTTTCAATAATGTTAGCTGGAGTTTTACTGTTACCATAATAATTATTATTGACAGATTCATTTGGAATAAGAAATGGTCTTTCAGAAAAGCACTGAGGGATTGCAACAGAACCTGGGGTCTGGGAGCAGATGTGCATTATAAAGCAATATATAGCATAATGAGAAAAGCATTCTTCCCTATCCTACTAATTGTTGGCACTACCTAATAATCAAAAATTCCTGACCCTGTCCCTCCCTCCAGCTAGCAGATATTTGTGTATTGAAATGCACCGCAGCCCAAACACAGGTTCAACTCTATGTAATGTTGAGAGCCCACATTCAGTAACATTAATCTAAATTCTGCCCATTCTTTCTGCATTACCGAGAACATACAATGTGAATTAGACACAAATTCCTTCTGCTAAGTGAATAGTTGGGTAAATGATACAATGCAATTAATGAGCCATTGTGCAGAATTTTCCCATTGATAATTAGGAAGATTATTTTAAAATATAGAAACTGCTTGAGAGAGATTAATTTAGAAACGTAATATATAAAACTGTCAGGATATTAAGATTATAGATGTAAAACTGCAATTGGTTGTAGAGCAAAGAAGGAAAAGGCAGGAAGTTGTATTGACAGAGAGAATAATAAGTAATTTCTTTGTTTTCTTTAGAAAATATCCTTTAATCTTCCTATGCTATTCTTTTTTTTTTTTTTTTTTTTTGTGGTTTTTGGGTCACACCCGGCAGTGCTCAGGGGTTACTCCTGGCTCCATGCTCAGAAATTGCTCCTGGCAGGCACGGGGGACCATATGGGACGCTGGGATTCGAACCGATGACCTCTTGCATGAAAGGCAAACGCCTTACCTCCATGCTATCTCTCCAGCCCCTTTTTTTTTTTTTTTTTTTTTTTTTTTTTTGGTTTTTGGGCCACACCCGGCACTGCTCAGGGGTTACTCCTGGCTGTCTGCTCAGAAATAGCTCCTGGCAGGCACGGGGGACCATATGGGACACCGGGATTCGAACCAACCACCTTTGGTCCTGGAGCGGCTGCTTGCAAGGCAAACGCAGCTGTGCTATCTCTCCGGGCCCATGCTATTCTTATAATACACATTATTTTTAAAATCAAAATCATCTCTTTAAAGAAAAGTTAGTTACATCTTAGCATGAAATCTATAAAATAAAACCTGCATGTCATAAATGCTGAAACGTTTTTTTTTTTTTTCAGGTTAAAAATAGTGTTGGAATCTGCTAAGAATTGGCTTACATTATTCAATGTCAGACACATTTACACTCATATGTATTAGTAATTCCTTTGGTTGACTTTTCTTTGTTGTTGGCATAGCAACCATTTCCACTGCCATTAGTACCTCTAGGGCCCAGCCTCATTCACATATTTTTAGGCCATTTCTTTTCTAACAAAGCAATTAATACTTGTGGCATATCTGTATTGGAAACCCTGGTGACCTGTTCTCTCTTAGAACTGCTGAGCATTTGATTTCTTTCCCTTTTGCTCAAATGAGCTTCTGTTTCTCTATGCGATGTTTCTTTTTACTAACTCTTATTAACCTCTTAACTGTTTCTAATTATACCCTATTTGGATGATTTTAGGTTCTTTTCTTCCACACATATTCCATATTTCTCTTTCAAGTGGCTCTCCTCCCTCGCCAATAAAATACTAAATTTTCTTTAGTAATCATGTTGGATCATCACCATAAAAGCAAATAAAAATGCCTTAGGAATAATTAAGACTTGAGTTACTTAAACTGATAATCATATGATTACATAGTCTGCACTTATATAATTCCAGATACAAATGCTCAGAAAAGCATAATGAGATAACCCCTTTATAATGTCTGACAACCAGAGGGATTGAAATGTCCTTTCTAAGAAAGATTAAGGAAATTGACTACATTTTTTCATATATCAAAACTAATTTCTTATAGTAATGGCCAATGTGGTAAGGTTGCTATTGACTTATACTTCTGACTAGAGCATGACTTTATATATTTTTGTTAAGTAATCACTACTATAAAATCTTTAAAATGTTTATTTTTAAGTTGAAATTTAGTTTTTGGTTCTACAATTCTATAATTCTTGGAATCTTTTTTAAGATAACAATTTTTTTTGGTTTTTGTTTGTTTGGGGGGTTGGGGGGCTTTTTGGGGGAGATCATACTCATTGATGCTCAGGGATTACTCCTGGCTATGCGCTCAGAAATCACTCTTGCTATGGGGAACATATGGGACACCAGGGGATTGAACCACGGTCCATCCTAGGCTAGCACACGCAAGACAGACCCTACTGCTTGCGCCAGCACTCTGGCCCTAGATAGCAATTCAATAGGGAGGCAAAAATAAGTACATTATTTCTTACGAAGTTGTTTGTAATAGGTAAAAGCATATAATTAATTTAAATATCTAACAATGAAAAATATGTGGCACCAAGAGGTAAAATATTATGCAAATGCAGTATCTATTCTGGCATTAAAAGTGCATAAGATGTAATGGCAATTTAAAGTGTTCGTTTTAAGGATTTTTGCATCAATGTTCATCAGTGAGATTGGTCTAAAATGTTCACTTTAAAATCTGATGTGAGTCTTTTGGTCTTTTGTCAGCATGGAGGTCAAAGGGAAGATGACTGAAAGGAGTTAAGATGCAGGGCTAGCTAAGAATGGCTGAATGCTTAAAAGTTTATGATATAGGCCACACATGTGGTGGATAGGGCATGAATAAAGTTGATGTTTCCTGAAGCCTGCCTGTGAGAGTGCCTTCCATCCTGAAAATTTGTCATTGGGACTTGACTTAGACCTCATGTGAGCAGACATCAATCATCCAACCCCAAACTCCAGATTCCAACCTCAGAACTGACACAGTTCTTAGTAGATATATATAGGACACTCCATCCCAAAAAACCTGTATACACATTCTTCTCCAACGTACATGGGTCATTCTCCAGGATAGACTACATGCTGACACATAAAACATACCTCCATAATATCAAGAGGATAGAAATCTTGCAGGCTACCTTTGCTGACCACAAGGCTCTGAAATTAGATGTGAACTACAAAGGCACACAGAAAAAAACAATAACAATTGGAAATTAAACACCCTGCTACTGAACAACCAGTGGGTCCGAGATGAAATCAAAAAGAAAATCAAAACTTTCCTGGAAACAAATGATAATGAAGACAAAAACTGCCAGAATCTATGGAACACAGCAAAAGTGGTCCTGAGAGGAAAATGTATAGCTCTACAAGCACACATCAGGAAGGAAGAAGGGGCATACCTGAATAGCTTAATGACACAGCTCAAAAAATTAGAAAATGACATACAAAAGGAACCAAAAATAGAGAGACAGAAGGAAAGAACAAAGCTGAAAGAAGAAATCAATGAAGTGGAAAACCAAAAAACAATCCAAAAGATCAACAAAAGCAGAAGTTAGTTTTTTGAAAAAATAAATAAGATTGATAGACCATTGGCAAAACTCACAAAGAGAGAGAGAGAAACCTGATAACCCATATTAGAAATGAAAAGGGGGAAATCACAATATATATTGCAGAGATCCAAAGGGGATTCAGAGACTACTTTGAGAAACTTTATGCTACTAAACATGAGATCCTAGAAGAAATGGAAAATTTTTTGGACACTTATAACCTTCCACATTTCAGTACAGAGGATGTAGCATATCTAAACATCCCCATCACTACTGAAGAAATTGAAACTATAATCAAACATCTGCCCAAAAAGAAAAGCCCAGGCCCAGGTGGATTAACTAATGAATTCTTTCAAATCTTTCAAGAGGAGCTACTACCAATCCTAGCCAGGATCTTCCATAAAATTGAAAAAATGGGAACACTCCCAAACAGCTTTTATGAAGCCAATATCACCTTGATACCAAAACCAGACAGAGATGCTGCCAAAAAAGAAAATTACAGACCAATATCCCTGATGAATGCTGATGCAAAGATCTTCAACAAAATCGTGGCAAATGGAATCCAATGCATCATCATACACATCATACACTATGACCAAGTAGGTTTCATCCCAGGAATACAAGGATGGTTTAACATTCATAAATCTATCAACATCATACACAACATAAACAACGAGAAAAATAAAAATCACATGATCATATCAATAGACACAGAAAAAGCATTTGATATGGTCAACACCTATTCTTGATCAAAACTCTCAGCAAGATGGGAATGAAAGGAACCTTTCTCAATCTAGTTGAAGCCATCTACCACAAGCCAATGTCAAATATTATCCTCAATGGAGAAAAACTAAAAGCCTTTCCTCTAAATTCTGGTACAAGACAAGGCTGTCCACTTTCACCACTCCTCTTCAATATAGTACTGAAAGTGCTTGCTATAGCAATCAGGCAAGAAAAAGATATCAAGGGAATCCAGATAGGAAAGGAAGAAGTCAAGCTCTCATTGTTTGCAGATGACATGATACTCTACTTAGAAAACCCTAAAGATTTTACCAAAAAGCTTCTAGAAACAATAGACTCATATAGCAAGGTGGCAGGCTACAAAATTAACACACAGAAATCAATGGCCTTTTTAAACACCAATAATGATAGGGAAGAGAAGGAAGTCAAGCAATCCCATTCACATTAGTGCCACACAAACTCAAACATCTTGGAGTCAACTTGACCAAAGATGTGAAGGACCTATACAAAGAAAACTATAAAGCCCTGCTCCAAGAAATAAGAGAGGACCCACGGAAATGGAAACACATACCATGCTCATGGATTGGCAGGATTAACATCATTAAAATGGCAATACTCCCAAAAGCATTATACAGATTTAATGCGATCCCTCTAAAGATACCCATGACATTCTTCAAAGAAGTGGATCAAACATTTATGAAGTTCATCTGGAACAATAAAAACCCTTGAATAGGTCTAGCAGGAGGAGGTTTGGCAGACCACTGACATGCCGGAGGCCTTCCTAACCAGGCCTAGTGGGGGTGTGGGACTTGGGTAACCCCAGCACCCCTCTACCACCTTGCTCCAGATCTCCAGGGCTTCCCCGGGCCACATGCCTGGGCAAGCCGGTGAGTTGGGACCCTTGGTGGAGCTTGAAGGTACCCTAGGCTTTCCCCCATTATCCATTCAGCTCCTTAGGGAGGGTCTGGGTGGGGCCCTGAACTTCTGGCCTCCCAGCTTCTTGAAGTCACTGGTAATCTCTGTCCAGTTTATATTTTCAAAATCGCGCGGGGGCAATAGCCCCCACACGCACAAGAAACATTAATAGTACTCACTATCATTGTATTATTTTTTATGTATGCAGAATGTCCATTTTGTACTCTGCCCTTTTGCATACCCCTTTATAAAATCATATTTCTCTTTAACTTCCTTAACTCCTATCATCATTACTCCTCATTTACCCTTTCTAACTTAAGTACTGTAGAGTCCTAAGTCACAGATCAAAGTGGTGCCCTGGAGTTAACACCCACCCAACAATTTTAAAAGGCATAAAAGGGACACTTAAGTCTCTTCAACATTTTATGGGTGTTTTCTTTGATGGCTATATCTTTTGTGAATATTTTCTTATATAGTGACGATTCCCACCCCCATGTTTTTTATCTTCTCTTTGTGAACTGCTCAATATGAAATTTGGTGTGAAAGAATCCCTCAGTTTAATGCTTATGTTTGAACCAAGTCATGGGTATTGGTGGAAATGTTCTTACGCCCCCATATATCTGACAGCACCACGTGGCTTTATTTCTTGTTTGCTCAGGCACACTAAAATGGGAAAATACTATACATACCAATAAGTTCTTATCTAATAGAGATGGGAACACACAAATCTTGTAGTGCAATGAGACCTTACACCCTGAACATTCACATAAAGACCTGGTACAGGCCTCAGAAGAATGGGCATTCTCCATTCACCCCTGATCTAGAGAAGACATCTACAAAATATCCAAGGTTGTATATAACATCACCTGGAGGCATTCCTCTACCAGGGAAGACCCTACAGCTGCTCTGACATCGATCTACTCAAAAAAGACTTCCCTTAACACTAAGAAGACTTAACAGAAACAATGACCTGCTTATGGACAGGGCTTGCTGTATTGCTCCTTAATTGTGAGGTTTGTCTATAACATCACTTGGAAGCAATCCTCTACCACGGAAGACCCTACCACTGCTCAGACATCGTCCTGCTGAAAAGAGACTTCCCTTAACAATGAGAAGACTTAACAACGACCTGCTTACAGGACAGGGCTTCCTGCATTGCCCTTTCATGGTGAGGTGAAACGAGAAGACACTCCACATCATGACTTCAATTTAGGATATGCAGATTCCAGAATCTTTAATACAGAAACATGATACCAACAACAGAGACTGTGTGAAAAGTGTGCTGGCACTACGGACAATGTCTTGGATCGGACGATAACTTGCCTGAAGCCTAGAGTTGGTCTTATGCCAGGAAACTTCAGGAGTAGGATCTCTTTGTATTTAGGCCAAGGTTATTCCTTTCCATGCCTCTCATATTTGGTAGGCCTATGCAAACAACAATTGCCACTCTAACACTGTTTTTACTGTGCTCCTTTGACTCTAATCCTTAAAATGCACCCACTTAAAATTTGAGGTTAAATGCAGCCACTTAAAATTTGAGGTTAACTTAAGCTAATATACATGTACATGGAAATATAAAAAATACTATGCCTCTAATGTTTAAGGAGTTACGTAAGTTTTATGGCTTTAGATTGCCTTGTGTGATGTTAAGAAATATTATAATGTGCTACAATCTGGGGACTTGAGGGACAAAGTAATTGTACATGGATTCTGTTTTATTTATCTTAACGTTCTTTTGGCTGAAAGTTCAAAGTTAAAATATCAGCAAGGGGACTTCTTCTGAGAATTATGTTATGGCTGATTGTCCTTCCACTGTAACTTTACCTTGTCCTCTTTCTTTGCATCTTTTGTTCTCATAATTCAAAATAAAAATATTTTAAAAAAAAAAAAAAAAAAAAAAAAAAAAAAAAAAAATAAAATCTGATGTGATATAGTGATCACAATTTGAAAAAAAAGAAATCAATTAGAACAAGAATCATGTTTGT
Organism: Suncus etruscus; assembly: GCF_024139225.1. Taxonomy (NCBI): domain Eukaryota; kingdom Metazoa; phylum Chordata; class Mammalia; order Eulipotyphla; family Soricidae; genus Suncus; species Suncus etruscus. Next base: position 72,917,217 of record NC_064848.1, on the reverse strand, counting down.
CTTATCTAGCTATTACATTATGAGGCTATCATAGTATCTACAAATATTTACTGCGGGGTCCTGCAAGCCCCCCTGGAGGGGACCGGCCAGCGGGGATCAGTCGAGAGGCTACGGACGGCCGCACCTTTATTTTGCGAGGCTCAGATCACACCACACCTGTAAGAAATCTGGGAGAGATTAATAATAAATGGCCCAAGACACAAACTCTGTTCAAAGGCGTTTATTAAGGTCTAGCACCTTCTTATATAGGGAAGGTGAAGGAGGCAGGCAAAAGGCAATGTCAATCATTTTTTTGGCACGAAAATTACTTCATTATTCCAAATAAGGCAAGTGGGCAATACATCTTGCAGTTTCCATGGAAACATCTCGTGACCTTCTAACTGCATTTCTAAACTTTTAACAGATATAAGGTGGGGGCAATGTTCTTACAGAAATAATTTTGTACAGACAATGTAACATATACACAATAATGAATGTCTTGTTAACTCAGGATATGGTTAAGGGAATAAGGCCTCATTTCTGGGAATGGTATCGGGCCGTGTTGCTCTCCTCCGGGCTACAAAGTTAATTATACTTTGTAGCTGCACATTCTTTCCTGTTAGCATAAGGGCTTGTAGTAAAACAGCACGTAGACAGCTTATAGCTGGAAAATGGCAGAGAGAGTATAGCAAAATGGCCACTGCCAAGTCACAGTAACCAACAATTTACTGTAATGAGTGTGTGAGTGAATGGATAGAAGAAAGTAATTGCCAAAATTAACAGAAAAGATGATCAGGAATATAGTACAAGTTGAATGCTTGCCTTGCACCTGCCTGACCCAGTTTCAATGCCCAGAACCATATACTGTCCTGACCCTTCAAGGAGTGATCCCTGAGTGCAGAACAAACTGTGGTCCAAAAACCAATATAATAATAATTAACAATTAATAATAATAATTAATAATAACAGAAAGGAGTACACCAAAATTTTAAGGGTGTCATTCAGGTGTCTTTGGGAGATATGTTAGTGTTTTCTAAGTGCTAATGAATAATTACATTTTCCTTGGATTTAATTTAATTTAAATAATTATGTTAGACATCTGATTTATTTTTTTTTTTTTTGGTTTTTGGGCCACACCCAGTAACGCTCAGGGGTTACTCCTGGCTATGTGCTCAGAAGTTGCTCCTGGCTTGGGGGACCATATGGGACACCGGGGGATCGAACCGCGGTCCGTCCAAGGCTAGCACAGGCAAGGCAGGCACCTTACCTTTAGCGCCACAACCCGGCCCCTGCATCTGATTTATTTTTTTTTTTTTTTTTTTTTTTTTTGGTTTTTGGGCCACACCCGGTAACGCTCAGGGGTTACTCCTGGCTATGCGCTCAGAAGTCGCTCCTGGCTTGGGGGACCATATGGGACGCCGGGGGATCGAACCGCGGTCCGTCTCCTAGGCTAGCGCAGGTAAGGCAGGCACCTTACCTCCAGCGCCACCGCCCGGCCCCACATCTGATTTATTTTTAAAGATTCATTTTTAAGGACTATTTGAAGGAGCTAAATTCATTTTCTTAAGTTTATATGCTTCTTGTGGAAAGAGTACATAGCAAAACTATAACCTTTCTTTATAGAACCCTTCAAACAATAGGTAAATTTCAGTGATTTCAGAATCTATATGACATACATTCCTAATCCTGTATAGGAATTACTTATTTTATTTTATAGGATCAATTTTTTATAATTTTTATTATAACACCATGATTAACTATGTTGTTCATAGTTCATAAAATACAGTCATTTTAGACATTAAATTTTCAAACACCAATCCTTCTAACAACATGAGATCTTCCCTCCACTAGTTTCTCCAGTCTCCCACCAACCACCATAGCCTTCCATTACACAGATAAAAACAAGTTTGCTTCCTATTACTTGTCACAACACAAAGGCAAATGGAATTATCAAAATTTAGATCAACACAAGTCAATTTGAAATGATTGTTATATTTCTCCATAGTTTGCTCAAGTCATTAGCTAATGATTTACTGGGCTGTGGTTGGTGTTAGTTGAGCCTTCTGTATTACTAGTCAAGCTCACTGAATTCACATATTTCCTGTGATACTACTAAGCTGATATTACTAGAAAATATTGACATGCTGCATGTTAGCCCATGGTCCAGTATCTATAGATCTGAAACAAACTTGGTGGCTTAGCAATTTGATAATGTTAAGTTGTGGAGCTGGGCCATTTCTGTGGGAGAGTATAGGGAGTGGCATTCAGGAAGAAAGGGGACTCTGCCTGCTTCCTGAAAATACCACTATCAGCCAGGACCAGGTGGACTACCTGGGAAGTTGTGGGAGCCATTATTTTCTTTTGGAGTTTTGTGAAGGAGTCAGGCCTTTTATTGGGAAGATGAAAGTAGTGGGTAGGCATGATCAAACAGTTTTAAAGTAGACAATATATTTAAGTGACAGAACTCTATACAAACATGAGAATTCTGTACAAAAAATCACTTTTATTATCTGATAAAAGCTCTTCCTAATGAAGGGTCAGATGATTATTTCCATCTTTAAAAACCTAACTGGAAAGTTTTAATTCCTTATGTTTAGAATACAAGGTTTTCCAAAACTCACTTTAAGAGTATATTTCCAATTCCATATCCCAGAACAATATTACCCAAACCCTATACATTAGCCTTACCACATCATTGGTCATTTACCCAGTATACAATGCAATGTCTTGCCTTCCTTCCTTCCGATGTTCACCCTTAGCTTGAAAATTTTTTTTATCCTCCCATCAAAATCCTTCAATACTGACTGAAATACTACCTTTAATAAGCCAATTAGCATGACCAGTGATAAAAATACATCTTTAGAAGGCTAACAGTCAAAGATTTTTTATACTGCTAAATATTCTAGCATTTTAGTGTTTTATATCAAAACAATTAAAAAACAAAGCATGGATTATTCATTCACCTTATTATTTATCTAACTAAGATTTACTGTGAGCAAGTCTTATTAACAAGAGATATCCATTTTACCTCAAAGAAATTCAAATTTTTCATGACAGGGAAATAAGGTGGGGGAGGGGGAGAAGACAGGAGAAAAGAAGCAATCAGGAGGACTGAGAGAGTTTAACATGGGGGTGTAGTTCAGAAAAAATGAAAGCAGTAATATCTGGCATATGTGAATGTAGAGAGAAGAGAGAACCAGTAAAGTATAACATACTGACAGGAAGAAATTTCTATGATTGTGGAACCATTTGATAACATTTTATGTGTTCCAAAACTGAAACTTGGATCTCCAATGGTAACGGACGGAGAAGAAGTAGCAAAGTTTAAGCCAGGCAGATGAGCCAAGAACAGTATTGTGAATGGAAAAATTAATTTCAAAGGACATTTGTTCCCACCTTTTAAGATATACTTGGAGAAATCACCAGAGAATGACATTTTTGTGTTTCTCTTTTATGGTTGCCCAATACTAGCCTTTACCCTGCCAATGAGCTCACATAGAAGATAAAACTACCAACCCAGAAAAACACCAACTGTCGAAAGTGGCTGACACATGGCAACCTCATTTGACTCAGGCACAGAAATGCCTCTATCCCAGCATGCTCTCTTCTCCTCTTTTCTATGGATAACATTTCACAAGTAAGCCTGTTCTCTTGCCTGGCAATCCTATTCTATCAGTCCTTTAGAGCATATATTAAAATTCCATTTTCAGTAAGTATTCAAATTTTTATCCTTGGCAATGAAGACTATAGATAACACCTTCCCAATTGATAGGAACATTTGCTCGCACAGTTATTTCTCAATAAAAGATGAGTGCTCTTTTCCTTGCTTTTTATTTCACTAATTCCCTCCATAAGATATAAGAGAATTATACCAATATTTCTTCTCCCAATCCCTTTTCACACAATTTCATTGTAGGATTGCCAGTTCAAACTATTTCAAGCATTCAACTCACTGATTGATGCTGATTGATATTACCCCCATCTCTTCAGAACAAAGAAGTGGAATTAAATTACATCTGAAAGAAAATTCTGAGACAGAAGGGAAAAAAGCTTTGGGGGCTTATAAATCAAACATTATGAGAGTTTCTATGAACATTATAGAACACCCATTACCAAAGTTTTTTTCTTTTTCTTTTTTTTACTTTTAATTGGTATTTTTTTGTTTGTTTTTGGTGGGTTTTTTGTTTGTCTGTTTTGGGTCACACACCAAACAGGGGTTACTCCTGGCTCCAGGCACAGAAATCGCTCCTGGCAGGCTCGGGGGACCATATGGGATGCCAGGATTCGAACCAATGACCTTCTGCATGAAAGACAAACGACTTACCTCCATGCTATCTCTCAGGTCCCTACTTTTAATTGTTTTTGTTTTGGTGCCACATCCAGCAATGCTCTGGGGTTACTCCTGGCTCTGCACTCAGGAATTATTCCTAGCAGTGCTCAGGGAACCAAATAGGATGTGAGGGATCAAACCCAGAACACAGGTAAGGCAAGCATACTACCTGCTGTACTATCTCTCCAGCCACTGAAATTCATTTTTACATAATAAAATTAAAATAATAGTTAGCATTTGTTTATTTTTTTGTGTTTATTTGTTCATTATTGTTGCATTTGCCAGTGATAGCATACCTTAGAAAGTATTCTTGAGGTTCAAATCTTGGAGAAATCTCCCTATACTTTCTCAATGTATTTTAAAGTTTCTGGTCAAATCTCAAGATATTTGACCCAGGAAGAAAACCCCTATGAAGAAGCAATAGTCAAAGATATCATTGCTGAAAAATTCCCAGAGCGGAAGAGTGCATGCACCCACATCCTGGGTGATTAAAGAGCTTCCTCATCGGTTTTTTTTCCCTGGTTTTCTGGAACCCCAATGATATGTGTGTGTGTGTGTGTGTGTGTGTGTGTGTGTGTGTGTGTGTGTGTGTGTGTTTTCTTCTCCCAAATAAAAGCACCCCAAGGGCATGTCCTAATCACAATAATGAAAACATAAATAGAGGTAAAACACTGAAAAAAGCATACTTAAGATTTATAGCAGTTTTGGGGCCGGGAAGGTGGCGCTAGAGGTAAGGTGTCTGCCTTACAAGCACTAGCGTAGGACGGACTGCGGTTCGATCCCCCGGCATCCCATATGGTCTCCCCAAGCCAGGGGTGATTTCTGAGCTCATAGCCAGGAGTAACCCCTGAGCGTCAAACGGGTGTGGCCCAAAAACCAAAAAAAAAAAAAAAAGATTTATAGCAGTTTTATCACAAGCAACACTCCAGGCCAGAAGGCAGTGGTGGGATTTACTTTAAAAAAAAAAAATTGTAGCCAGAGAGTTAGCACAGTGGTAGGGCATTTGCCTTGCATTCAGAGGACAGTGGTTTGAATCCCGGCATCCCATATGATTCCTTGAGCCTGCCAGGGGGCGATTTCTGAGCGTAGAGACAGGAGTAGCCCCTAAGATCTGCTGGGTGTGACTCAAAAAAACTAAAAAAAAAACAAAAAACAAAAAACCTCAATGACCTTGCAAGTGCTTTCAGTTAATACACAAAACATTAATATATTTTATTTATTGCATTCTTGTTATGAGCTGTTCTCTTCATTTATATGTTTTCTCTCCCTTATTGCAAACTAATGCAACAGCCAATACTTTCTTCGGTCTTAAACCTGAACAAATCAAGATTTTAAAAAGTTATATAAGTTATCTAAAACCCTTTTTTACTTGCTATCTTAATCACATTTCATTTTTATTAGTTGTTGGTCAAGGTTCCAGGACCTGGGAGTAGGACAGAATATAGTACATTTTCATTCTTATAGGAAAGGGTAGGTCAAAAAATTTTTTAATTAAAAAATACTCAATAAAATGAATGCCTCACCAAATATATTTCAGCCAACCAGACTCTAATTCATATTTGAAGAATACTACACAGCTTCATGAATAACAACAGATACATAAATTTACAGACACAAATCCAACTTTTAAAGAACTGAAGGAGATACATTAAGACAAGACATTATGCTGAGTGAAATAAGTCAGAGGGAGAGAGAGATACAGAATAGTCTCACCTATCTATGGGTTTTAAGAAAAATAAAGGACATTATTGTAATAATGCCTAGAGATGAGGGCCAGAAGGACTGCCTCACGATAGGAAGCTCACTTCAAGGAGGAATGAGTGTAGTTAGAGCACTAACAACAGCCATCACAATGTTAATGAGTGAGAGAAATAGAATGCCTGACTTAATACAGGCAGAGGAAGTGGGTGGATGGAGATGGGGTGCATTGGTGGTGGGAATGTTGCACTGGTGAAGGCAGATATTCTTTGTGACCAAAACCCAACTACAGCCATGGTTGTAATCACAGTTTTTTAAATAAAGATATATTAAAAAAGACAAGACAGAACTCACAAGCATACCAAACTGCTACAAAAACAAACAAACAAACAAACAAAAGATGGCACAAAATCTCATGGCAATCTTATTTCATAATGTCAATGAATTAAATTTACCAATTAAGAGACAAAAGTGGGGGCCGGAGAGATAGCATAAAGGTAGGGCATTTGCCTTGCATGCAAAAGGACGGTGGTTTAAATCCTGGCATTTCATATGGTCCCCCTGAGTCTGCCAGGAGTGAATTCTGAGTGTAGAACCAGAAGGAATCCACGAGCGCTGCCAGGTGTGACCAAAAAAAAACAAAAAAAAAAAAAAAAAAAGAGAGACAAAGGTGGCAAAATGGATCAGAAAATTGAATCCAACATTTTGCTGCCTATAAGAAACATATTTGAATAGTCAGAGCAAACACAGAATCAAAGTTAAAGGTTGGAAAACAATTCTTCAAGCAAACAACTCCCTTAAAAAACTGGGGTGGCCATACTAATATCAAGTGACATTGACTTCAGTCTCAAAAAAGGTTATAAGAGAGAGAAAGGGTTACCTCTTAATAATCACAAAGTACAAGAAAAAAAATCTAGCCCCATTCAAAAATGGGGAGGAGAGATAAACAGAAAATTGCTTAAAGAAATACAGATGGCCAAAGGGCACATGAAAAAATGTTTCATCAGGGAGATGCAAATAAAAACAACAGTAATATAACAGCTCATACCACAGAGATTGGAACACATCAAAAAATGAACAAGAACAACCATTGCTAGTATGGATGCAGAAAGAAAGGGAGTCTCATTTACTGCTGTTAAAAATGCAGTCTTGACCGGCCTTTTTTGAAAACAATATGGACATTCATCAAAAAACTTAAAATTGAGCTCCTATATGGTACAGGAATACCACTCCTGGAAATATAACCTAGTGAACCAAAAACATAACGCATAAAAGACATCCTGCACTCCTATGCTAAATGCAGCACTGTCACAATAGCCACAAACCAGAAATAACCCAAGTGATTGAAAAAAAATGTACATCTTCTAGTCCCGCAGTTTTTAGGGGAAATGAAGTCATGAAATTTGCTTATACACAGGTGGATATAGAAAGTATAATGCTGAGAGAAATGAGTAAATAGAGGGGATAAACAGAACAATCGTACTCATTTGTGGGATTAAAAGAGAGAGAGTGTGTGTGTTTGTTTGAGAGAGAGAGAGAGAGAGAGAGAGAGAGAGAGAGAGAGAGAGAGAGAGAGAGAGAGAGAGAGAGAGAGAGAGAATGTTTGGTAATAGTACTCAAGACAATAGACACAAGGACCCGGAAGACTGTTCCATGGTAGGAAGCTTGCCGCAAAGAAGTAGGGGAGTGCAGTTAGGGCAGAGAATAGACCATTATGACAGTGATAGTTGAAAATGATTACTCTGGACAAGAACTGGATGCTGAAAAGGATGAAAGTGGTATACATGATACCGCTTCTGTAACAATATAGCAAACCACGATGTCTAAAAAGAAAACACAGAGAGAGAAGAAAAATGATAGCCATCCAGGCATTCAGAGGGGAGAGCAGCAGGGAGAAAAGGATGTTGGTGGCAAGAAATGCGCACTGGTAGCAGGAGGAGAGATGGCTGAAAGCACCATGATTTAATTAAAATATATATTATTAGAAAAATAATAATAAAATACATCTGAAAGAAAAAAATCAGTTTGAGAAAAAAAATTGTGGGGGGGGGGTCGGTCATACCTGGTGATGCTCAGGGGTTACTCCTGACTCTGTGCTCAGAAATCACCCCTGGCAGGCATGGGGGATCAAACCGGTGTCTGTCCAGGATTGGCTATGTGCAAGACAAACGGCCTACCACTGTTCTATCTCTCCGGCTGTCAGAGAATTCTTTTTTGTTGTTGTTGTTTTGTTTTGTTTTTCGGGCCACACCCGTTTGATGCTCAGGGGTTACTCCTGGCTAAGCGCTCAGAAATTGCCCCTGGCTTAGGGGGACCATATGGGACTCCGGGAATGGGGGATGGAACCACGGTCCTTCCTTGGCTAATGCTTGCAAGGCAGGCACCTTACCTCTAGCGCCACCTCGCCAGCCCCTGTCAGATAATTCTTAACTTTACCCATGTTACCTTTCAAGCCAACATTCTCCCAAAAACTACCATTCCTTCATCTGAATAAATTATACCATAATCTATCCAGTTTTTCATGAGAAAATAAACTAAAAATTAACTTTGCATTCATCCTCTTTTCCTTTTTTCACACATCCATTCTGAAGGTAAAAAGTATCCACCCTCTATATAGACATCTCACTCTACTTCTTCCTCTGGAATCTCAGCCACTGTTGCCTTGCACACAGAAATACAACAACCATCTCCAAGGATCTATTTCCCATGTAACAACTAAGAAATATAAATTTATTTTTTTTGTTTTTGTTTGTTTGTTTGTTTTGTTTTTGTTTTTGTTTTGTTTTGGGGCCACACCCGGCGATGCTCAGGGGTTACTCCTGGCTGTCTGCTCAGAAATAGCTCCTGGCAGGCACAGGGGACCATATGGGACACCGGGATTCGAACCAACCACCTTTGGTCCTGGATCGGCTGCTTGCAAGGCAAACACCGCTGTGCTATCTCTCCGGGCCCAGAAATATAAATTTAATGCAATTAAGACTATGTCATTCTCGGGGCCAGCGAGGTGGTGCTAGAGGTAAGGTGTCTGCCTTGCAAGAGCCAGCCAAGGAAGCACCGCGGTTTGATCCCCCAGCGTCCCATATGGTCCCCCTAAGCCAGGGTCAATTTCTGACCGCTTAGCCAGGAGTAACCCCTGGGCATCAAACGAGTGTGGCCCGAAGGAAAAAAAAAAAGACTATATCATTCTCCTGCTTAAAGACTTTTGTTCTACTTAGAATAGAAGCCATCTAGAGGCCAGGGCAAAAGCACAGGGGAGAGAGTGTTCGCCTTGCACTTTGCTGTTTCAATCCCCTACATCTCATATGGTCCCCCAATCCTACCAGGAGTGATTTCTGAGTACAGAACTAGGAGTAACCCCTGAACGCTGCCAGATGTGGCCCCAAAACAGCAATAACAACAAAAATAGAAGCCATCTCCTGTTGGCTTTCAAAGAATTTCTCTTGCCATCCTGTCCCATACCTGACTTGCAAGGTGCCTTCCTCTTTTTGGCTGGAGTGAGGGATAATAGCTATAAATACCGGTGGTATAGCTATATATCCAAAGCACAGATTCAACAACATTGAAAGCATGAGATCTAAACTAACACCACCAAACTTTCTAACGTGCCTCAAAGTAGTAGATGGGGTGGAGTAAGGATGGGAGGTGATGGAGTATGAGAGCACTAGTGCTGGGAGTTGACACTGGTGATGAGACTGGTGTCAAAATATTATATACCTAAAAGTCAACTATTAACATTGTAGATAATGGTTGATTTTTTTGTTTAGTTTGGGAGGGGGCACACACAACAATAGTCAGGGGTTACTCTGACCCTGTGCTTAGAAATTTCTCCTGGCAGCCTTAGGAGATCACATGGGATGCCAGGGATGCCAGGGCTAGAACCAGGTTAGCTGCTTGCAAGGCAAATGCCCTACCTGCTATGCTATTGTTCTGGTCCTCAATCGTAGTTCTTTAACTAAAAAGTTTTTTTAAAAAAAATAAGTTATAGTTTACTAACTAGACTAACAAACTAAATGTCATCAAAACTACTGAATGTATTTTGTCATATTTCTCAAAAAAAATAATGGTAATACTATAATTGCATTAGCATCTTCATGAATATCACTAGTAGAAAACTTCACATTGTTAAGAGCCTTCAATGAGATGGACTTCATTTCTTACTTTACAAATAATATGACAACGAGGCCAGAGTGCTAGCGCAGCAGTAGGGCATTTGCCTTTCACATGGCTAATCCAGGACGGACCTTGGTTTGATCCTCAGCATCCCACATGGTCCCCCAAGCCAGGAGCGATTTCTGACCTCATAGCCAGGAGTAACTCCTGAGTGTCACAGGTGTAGCCTAAAAACAAAACAACAACAAAAATAATATGACAGCATGTGAAAAACACAAGGTGGCATGTTTATTACATGCAAATCTAGAATATAAACTGATGCTAACTCCAGGGTCCACATATTTTACCAACACAAGAAGTAAATAACCCAGCTGAGCCAGGAACTGATCATACTTTCTTAGGTAGTTCTTTCTAGACACTTCAGAATTATGTATGTGGCTACTAAACCCCCAAGCCTGTCATCTCTTGAAATACCTAGGTGACTTGTTGGTTTTAGGAATTATAATGAAGGTTTTTGTGTCTGCTTAAACAGTGATTCTGAGGACTGCTTTATATCATTTCCTAAATCCAAACACATCTGACTTCACTTTTAACCCACAGTTCCTTAGTAATGTTATGTTCATTTGCTTGGTGCTATAGCTCCTGGCTCTTCAACCTGAATCACTCTAGCTAAACTCAGGAAGGGAAGCAAGGATAGCTAGCCCCTTTAACATGAAGAATGTATATCTGCTTCAAGGGGAAGGTTTAAATCCCTCCCACATTGGACAGAAAACTAGGGAGTAATGACATTCCCTAGGAAACACTGTGTAACAACCACACATAAAATGTTTAATGACTTCACATTCAATTTTGTAGAGGCTATTCTAGAATACTATAAAAGGGAGCAGTTTTTCAATCACATCAGGCAGATTCTAAATCAACAGCACTTTAAAGATAATAGCCAGGTGCTTTATTTGCTCAGAATTTCCATCTACCAGCTCACAACAAAACATCAGTTTTGCTTTCTCTCTAGAAATGCTCCCTTGCTACTGCAGTCAGACAGTAATAAACTATCTTCACATAATGTTTTTTGGCTTTAGCTTTTTTGGTCACTTATCACAGTGCAGATGATGACAACTGGGACAAAAAAACTAAAATCTAAATTTCTGTTATCATTTTTTTGTATTAAAAAACATTTAAGTGACCTAGTCTGTACATCATAGATCTTCACTTTGATGACATACCATAAGGATAATTGCTAAAATCAGAGAAATCTTGGCCAATGGAGAAAAAAAAAAAAGGCACTAAGAGAGCTCATTATCAATCATGTTCTTAAGTAGATATGAGCAACATTATAGTCAATTAGGATTAAAAAAAGAAAGGAACATGTTTAAAAGACTCTTTGGAGTAGGACACACCCAGCTATGCTCAGGACTTACTCCTAAACACAAGAATCACTCTGGAATCTGCACTCAGGGATTATTCCTGGCAGGCTCCGAGGACCATGTGTGATGCCAGGGATCAAACCTGGGTCAGTCACATGCAAGGCAAGCTTACTGCTGCATTATCTCGCTAATTCCCAAAAGATTTTTTTTAACATAGCATCTCTGATTTCAAACTCAATGTCTCTTACCAGAGTAGAGAGAGATATTACAAGGGTTAAGATGTTTGCCTCACATGCAGCTGACCTAGGTTTGATCCAGGCTCTGCATATAGTCCCTCAAATGCTGCCAGAAATCACCGAGCAGAGAGCCAAGGAGATTCCATAAGCCATTAGCTATGATCCAAACTTCCCCTTCTTTCTAAAAACAAAACAAAACAAACACATAAAAACCAACCTCTTTATACACAGAGTAAATAAACTTTCAAAGGGAGCCACATAGCTGTAAGAAAATGAAGGCCCTAAACATAAAAAAAACATAGTCAATTACAATAATCAAAAATAAAGCCTGTCTTATCTTCTTAGTGCACAAGACATTGCTCAAAACCCAAAGAATGATTAGGTTTTTGTGGTGTGGCAGCTCCTGACAGCTGTCAGCAGACATTTTCCTCCCCAGTCCAGCAGGAGTGTAATTAAAGACAATAGCCGGAGCAGCTGCAGAGCAAAACAAGTCATTTGTCTTCCCCACCCCCACTCTAACCCTGGCTCCCCAAAAGGCAGCATCAGCTCCCTAGACGAGCTATCTTCCACAGGCAGAACAATAACATAGACTGTTCACCCCTGTAGATTGTGAAGGTTAAAGAAAAACTTTGTTCCTCTCTTGTTATTACATGACATAAAACACAAGTAATTCAAGGCTGAAAATGCAAAAGCTCTTGAGAGGGGTCCAAGTTTTTAGAGTACGAAAAATTACCAGGAATCAAATCTTGTAGCTCCTGGCAGGCACGGGGGACCATATGGGACACCGGGATTCAAACCAACCACCTTTGGTCCTGGATTAGCTGCTTGCAAGGCAAACACCACTGTGCTATCTCTCTGGGCCCAGGAATCAAATCTTTGTAAGTGGCTTCTCCTCAGTGGTGTTCTCAAAGATATTCCACAACAGGTTCTCTGGGCAGAAGCCCTGAATAGAAACATTTCCTGTTTCTGAGATGTAGATCTACCCCCTGACTCATTTCAAGCTCCCAGTGTGACATTGTGGCACTCAGAGTTGTGATGAGGTAAGAGTTCATGGATCAGTGTTGGTGGGGGAAAGTCTTGGAACTTGCCAAGAAACCAGTGCTCATCATACTGTTATAATTGGTTTTAAGATCCCTTGCCTTTTGTGTTTTTTTTAGTGGCGGGGAATATCCAGCTTTGTTTAGAGGTTACTACTGTTGCTCAGAAATTACTCTTAACAGGCTAGGGGAACCATATGGGATACTGGGAATCAAACTCGGGTGGCCACATGCAAGACAAATTTCCTATTTACTTGGTTATTGCTCTGGCCCTGATCCTTTGCCTTTTATCAAGAGTCAATGAATTCTGTGACTTGTTAGGTCAGAAAAGATAGGATGTTTCTGCCATAACTCCTGTGGTGATTGAATCTGTCTTATGAGGCCAAATGGCAGGAAGAAAGAACTGATTTCCAAACTCATCACCCATTTTTCTCATCTTTTGCAAGCCTAAGTAGAGTTTATATTATCCATACCTTGTCCTCACAAGATACCAAATTAAGATCCCTGGATCCAAAATGCTATAAAATAAATAAAATCCTGCTGTAGAACCACCATCCTGGTAATCAATGGCTACTTCCCACACAGTCTTTGCCCCAAATCACTGTCCACTTTGGGGTTGGACAAATAGATGTGCTATTGTGTGCCGAACCCTATCTCATGATTGCTTTTGCACTGATGGACAAAGGCCCACTAGTCCTGGGAAAATCCTGCTGACAATTGTACAGTGTTTGTTGTCTTTGCTTTTAATCTAATTTACTGAAATTGTATATAATTTAGCTTTTTTTACAGTGGCACACTCAATGGTGCCCAGGAGCGGGGGGGGGGGGCGGGGGGGGCGGGGGGGACGGGGGGGGGGGAAGCTGTCACTCCCAACAATACTCAGCCCAGCCATGTGGGACTTATGTTTGTTACTTAGATTCAGAAATGTGGTACTGATCAGACAGTATTAGAGGTTCTATACCCAGTAGTGCTCAGAGAGTCAGGCAAAAAGCAAGGATCAAACATACAAGGGATGTGAGCCACTCCTGTGAACTTTCTCCTCAGTCCCCATAATCTAACTTTTAATTGTTGCTATGTTATCACAATGCCAAATTCCTAAGAAGGTGTCGTCATTTACAAATTAAGAACCTTTTACCATCTTTAACAAGCAACCATCATTCGTGAACCAATAGTTTGATTCTAGTCTACTACCATCTATATGACACCTTATTAGAAGAATAGCCTTTTGTTTATATTAAGTTGAAAATAATGCACAAAAACATTCTTTTACCCAACAATAAAAAATATGGCCACTTTTTAAATAATTTCTCCAAGACTTACCTTTCTAGTACCCAAAAAATATAAGGCAATTTAAGAATATGTTTATGAATGGTTACTAGCACAATGAGAACCCAAGTAGCTGTCATAGTAATGATATTTGATAATATATTATGGAACCTTCTTCACATCCACATGATTAAAGGCTAATAGAAAAGTTTGGTTGAGGCACCAAGATAATGGCATATTTTAAATGGAGTGAAAAATTCTACTGAGAACTTATAAAAGAAGTGATCAGAAAAGGGTATCATAGTTCCAACTGGAAAGAGGGAGCTGACATCTTTATCACTATTCTCCTTAGTAGAGCTAAAATCCCCAGGCATCACATATAAAACAAATGAAGGAAGACTGAAAAACAGAAACTATAAAACCACAGTGACATTACTCTTGGCTTTTCTTTGTGCCTCATAAATCCCAGAAGCTAATTATCTAGAAAAAACACAGTGGGTGCAAACTTAAAAGCTTCCCAAACCTGCCCTTTCTCACCAAAGGACCTCAAGAGGATGCAGTTGTTTTGTACCTTCACTGTCAGTGAAGATACCACTCCATGGTTCTACCATTGGGAGTAACTAGATAAATCACTCATAGACTCTCACTGTTATATCTTACAATCATAGTAATGCATGTGAATTATGATGATGTCCAAATAAAAATTTGATTTAAAAATAATGTCTCCCACTCCCTTTACTCTGTCAGGACATAAAAGAGTCGAAAGTCAGAGATCAGGAAATTTTGATGCAAGTAGTTGGGGAGCCAAAGAGGACCAACCTCCTGCCCAAGGCAATAAACTGCATCATCCTTGTAATCAAACTAGGAAGAGCACTGGACATTGACCTCTAAAATTGGTAATTACAAACACTCTCCCACCTGAAAAGTTTAAAAGGCTAGAAACATGCTTGCTAGCCGTTTAGATAAAAAGCAAAGGAGACTCAGTTTCTAGGAGCAGTCTACTTTACTGTCATTTGTTGGGACAAGGGAAATGTAACTATTTCCCAGAGAGCCTGTAAGACCATGCACAAAGAGACCAAGCATAGGTCTTCTGAGATTGTCATACTCACTGGGAATGACAAAAAGACCTACTGGATACTTATAAGCACCCTAAGGTATGAGAGCACCAAACTCTCAATCAAAATTAAACTGCCAGGTCAGAGAGATAGTGCAGTGAATAGGGCTTTTACCTTGCAAGCGCCCAATACAGGTTCCATCCCTATCATCTCATAAGATTGCCCCAAGTCTGCTAGGAGTAATTTCTGAGTGCAGAGCCAGGAGTAACTCCTGAGCACTGCCAAGTGTATAATCCAAAATTAACTGCAACTTTGCCTGAATGCTGCCTTTTTTCATGGGGGGGGGGATTAAAAATGCAAAACAATTTTTTTTGGAAGATGAGCAAAAGCCCTAGAGGGAAAAAGAACCTGCAGCTGCCAATGCTGTGTAATGTTCTCACATGGAGTTTTCTCCATTTGCCACAAGATGGCAAATATTCATTATTGGTTCTCAAACTGAACTATACTAAGGACTTCTGCAAATGGGAGCTAATAGATAATTTCATTTTTAATCATATATAAACAGGTTGGGGGTGTTCATTGCTGAAATCTGTTTTAAAATGGTTTTTTAATTAACTCAATTACCATATAAACAGCAGGAACACATTCATTAAAATTAAACTATTTGATGGAATCATTTTTTTCCCCTAAACATTGTCTCTGATATAGCAATCTTCCATGAAGAGATATCCTTTTTCCAGGTCCTCTCACACTGCTTGCCCTTCTTTCATCCTAGCCTGAAGCCCACCCCCACCCCATTCTCCTCCTTCAACTTGCAACTGAAATTCCAAAGCAAAGACAAAAGCAGTCACCAATGGGCTCCCAAAGTGTGTTTTCTCTCTTCTTTCTCTTGGTTATGGAATGTTGAAGGAATGAGCCAGGGGTTCTCAGTCCATTTGAAAGAGAAAGAGATGAAAATGACCATAATATGATTATTGTTTTTTTATCTTTTTTAACTCCTCCTTTTTTAAGAATGTATACTTTAATTTTATAAGATTCTATAATGCAAGATTTTTTCTTTTTTTTTGGGGGGGGGGGGGTTTCGGCCCACACCCGTTTGATGCTCAGGGGTTACTTCTGGCTAAGCTCTCAGAAATTGCCCCTGGCTTGGGGGGACCATATGGGACGCCGGGGGATTGAACCGTGGTCCTTCCTTGGCTAGCGCTTGCAAGGCAGACACCTTACCTCTAGCGCCACCTCGCCGGCCCCAATGCAAGATTTTTTAACTTATCAGTTAGATACTTCTCTCTGGTGACTTTTCCTTGAGGTGGATGGTTCCTTGTGTATTTTTTTTTATTGTTTCATTTTTTTAAAATATAATTTTTATTTTGATCATAGTGGTTTACATGTTGTTGACAATAATATTTTAGTTAAATATTTACATAACATCGGGGGGATTCCCATCACCAAATTGTCCTCCCTGGTTCCTTGTGTATTTTTTTTTTCGGGCCACACCCGTTAGCTCAGGGGTTACTCCTGGCTACGCGCTCAGAAATCGCCCCAGGCTTGGGGGGACCATATGGGATGCCGGGGGATCGAACCGTGGTCCTTTCCTTGGCTAGCGCTTGCAAGGCAGACAGACACCTTACCTGTAGCGCCACCTCGCCGGCCCCTCCTTGTGTATTTTAAATTTTTAGATGAACAGCTCATATTTAATGGTGCTATGGCACCTTTGGGATCAACTTTAGTATGTGCTTCTTCCTTTCAGATGCTTTAGGCCTCATTTTAAGTCCTGCTGAAGGCAGTTGAGAGGAAAAGGAGTTGGAGGGAGCAGAGAAGCCAAGATGCTACAGCCAAGTTCATGTGATGTTGAAATCCATCAGCTAATACATGTTTTTTACTAAAATGAAGGAATCCAGATTTTTGTCAGGCTCTGTGGCATTAATACCTGTCACTTGTGTTTCTGGAGGACACAGCTCTGAAAAAAGTATATTTGGGGGATTTTTAAAAAAGAGAAAGTTTAGTAAGCTGAAATGTGAAAAGTTAAAGACAGTAAGAGTTTGTGAAATGAGCTCCCTGGGTGATATTTTCAAGTTGTTCAATTGATATTTTGATAGGTTAAGTAATGTGGTCTTGAATATTTCTAACCGTTTTTATCTAATTTGTCACCAATAAAAGGACTGCATATATTTTGTAATATTGATTTTGGGGGGAGTTTTATTTTGTTTTATTTTTGGTTTTTGGACCATATCGGTGATACTCAGGGGTAATTTCTTGGCTCTGCACTCAGGAACCACTTCTGGTGGGCTCAGGGGACCATACGGGATGCAGGGGATCAAATCTGGGTCAGCCGCGTGCAAAGCAAATGTATTACCTGCTGTACTATCTCACTCTGGCCCCAGAATATTGATTTATTTTTAACTCACCTGAATAATTGTAGAGTTCTCCCTGGATTTACTTAGTGATTCAGGCATTGGGCAGCAGAAAGGCTCTATAAGCTCCTGCACAGAATGGGAGGGTTTTATAGTAAGAAAGAGGGTGGTACAAAGCTATACGCAAAAGTAAAGGAAGGAGAACTTGGAGACAGCTGAAAGAGCACCTCATGGTCTCCCAGCAACCCCTGCTGAGTACTATCCAGAGGAACACTCAAACTAGAACTGGGAGTAGCCCCTGAAAATTCCCTGAGAATCTCTGGGTGTGGAAAAGAAAAGAAGAAAGGGAGGAAGGAAGGAATAAAGGGAGGGAGAGAAGGAAGATAAGAGAAAGAAAAGAGAAAGATACTTCTCCCTATTGTCATTCAATCTTTGGGAATTCTTTTTTCCAAGCACTATCAGCAAAGAGCTAGGAGCAAGCTCAGCACCACTGAATGTGACCCAAAAACAAAAGCAAAAACAAAGTGAAAAATGGAACAGTAAACCAATAAAATAGCAGGTAACAAATTCAACATATGAAAATCTATTGTGTTCCTATATGCAAACAATGAACTAGAAAATAAACCACTTTTAAAAAACATTTTAAATTGTGTCCAGAAATCAAGTACCTAGAAATCAAGTACCTAGAAATCAACTTAACAAAAGATGGAAAAAACACTGATAACTGAAAACTTTAAAGTCCCTATGTAATGAAATAGAACTAAAAGAAGACACAGGAAAATGGAAAAATACTACATATTCATGGCTTAGAATTAGCATTGTTAAAATGACCATCTTACCCCAAGCATTACACAAATTCAACACAATTTCCATCAAAATTCCATGGATAACCAAAGCAATTCTGAGGACAAAGAAATGTAAAGCAACATTAAGATTTCTAAATAGAAGGATCCAAATTAGCACTGAGATTGCATAGACTCAAAACTTGAGGTCGAGTTTTGATCCTCAACACCACCCATAGTCCAATGCAATTCCCCTGACATTGTCATTTGAGCTGTGTGTGCTCCCTGTCATCACAGCAAAGTGTGTACTGCTGGCTTGCCACAACCCAGAATGTATGTGACCCCTGGGCATTGCAATAATTTAAGAAATGGAAGGGGGAAATAAATAATAAACTACTTGTATGCCCTTGTCACAAGAAATAAACATTTTTAATCAAGAATCTAAGGACCAGAACATACATATCTCCAGGGTCAGGAGTGCATGCCTTAAATGCACAGTGACATGAGTTTCAACCCTAGCACCAAAGGGTGTCCCCACCACAAAATGAAGTCCTAGTGTCTCCAAGCACTTCCAGGTTCAATCACTGAACTGTGCAATAGGGTTAGCCAAGTACTGCTGGATGTGATCTTTGGTCTGAGCTCTGCTTGGAAGACTACTGCGCCCCCCCCCCAAAAAGAAAGTGAAAATAACTTTAGGTACATGATACTGGATTCACCCTAATACAAATAATTATTGCTAGAAGCTGAAAGTATGATGAAAAAGAATGCTTTGAAAATTTTTTGATTGCTGGGGGTTGGATTGGGTTGAGATGGGTTGGATTGGGTTGGATTGGGTTGGGTTGGGCTGGGTTGGATTGGGTTGGGTTGGGCTGGGTTGGGTTGAGTTGGGTTGGGTTGAGTTGGGCTGGGTTGGGTTGAGTTGGGTTGGGTTGAGTTGGGTTGGGTTGGGCACTACACCAGTTTGCTCAATCAAAACTTAGACCTAGCTCTGTACTCAAGGATCACTCCTGAGTGATCCCCAGGCAGGCTCAAGGAACCATTATGAGGTTCCAGGGATCAAACTTGGGTTGGCTGCATGCAAGGTAAGCACCCTACATGCTGTTCTATTGCATCAGCCCCAAAACAAGTGTGTTTTTATTTTGTTTGTTTGGGGGGCAACACCCAGCAGTACTCAGCCAAACTGACTGTATAGTTCAGTGCTTGAATGTGGCAGTAGAATTGGAGACACATTCAATGATGCTCAGGGGCTACTCCTGGCTCTGCACTCAGGGATCACTCCTGATAGGCTCAGGCAGCTACATGGATGCCAAAAAATCAAACCTGGGACAGCTGTTTGCAAGGCAATCACCCTACTTGGTATACTAAAGTTTCAGCACCAAAAAAAAAATGTATGTTTTTTTAATTAATTGCACAACTACAGCTTGGAAAAAATATGAGACAGAAAGGACATGACCCAATCAATGACCAACAGACCACTATATCCCCTGCCTTCTTAGAAAAATGAAAAGTTGTGTTCCATAATTACCTTGGAATGTAATGGATCTCCCTGACATGCCTTAAGTTTTATATAAAAACAGGTATATTTGAAAGGGGAGTAGACAACCTTCCTGTTCTGTTCTCCACCAATACTCAGAAGCTGAAAATCTTCTGACAGTTCACATTTGTAGACCTCAAATAAAAACAGGCCTTTCCATTAGCCACAATAGTCATCTATAGCCAAAACACCAACATAGTACTTAATGAGTCAGTTAATAATCTCCTGCTGCTGTGCACAAAAACAACTAACTCATAGCTGATGTATCTTCTGTGTTACATATAAAAGCACTAAAGAAGGGCCAGAAACCCAGTTCGATGTGCTGAGTTCATATTTTGCCAGTATGAGGGCCCATGTTTGATCCTGGCACCACAGAGTACCAAGCACTACTACGAGCAACTTTAAGCAAAGAACTGAGAATAGTTCCTAAGCCCCAGTTACAAACACACACTGAGAATTGCCAAAAAGTTTTGTTTGGAGAATTAAAATGTGTGTGTTTAAATGGATTATAAATTGTGTTTAAAACTTGTAGCATAGGGGCCAGAGAGGTGGCGCTAGAGGTAAGGTGTCTGCCTTGCAAGCACTAGCCAAGGAAGGACCACGGTTCGAACCCCTGGCATCCCATACGGTCCCCCCAGGCCAGGGGCAATTTCTGAGTGCTTAGCCAGGAGTAACCCCTGAGCATCAAATGGGTGTGGCCAAAAAGTTAAATTTAAAAAATTTAAAAAAAAAGAAACTTGTAGCATAAGTGTTATTTACAATAGCCAGACTCTGGAAACAACCAAGATGCCCTTCAACAGATGAATGGCTAAAGAAACTGTGGTACATATACACAACGGAATACTATCAGCAGGAGAGATGAATTCATGAAATTTTCCTATACATGGATGGACATTAAATTGCTGAGTGAATTAAGTCAGAGGGAGAAAGAGACACAGAATAACCTCACTCATCTATGGTTTTTTTGTTTGTTTGTTTGTTTGTTTGGTGGGTTGGTTTTTTTTTTTTGTTTTTTTTTTTTTTGGTTTTTGGGGTCACACCTGGCAACCCTCAGGGGTTATTCCTGGCTCTACGCTCAGAAATCACTCCTGGCAGGCTTTGTGGACCATATGGGATGCTGGGATTCCAAACACTGACCTTCTACATGCAAGGCAAATGCCTTACCTCCATGCTATCTCTCCAGCCCCTCAATAATGGGTTTTAAGAAAAATAAAAAGGCATTATTAAAATAATTCCCAGAGATGAGGGCCAGATGAGGGTCTCAAGATATGAAGCTCACCACAAAGAGTGGTGAGTGCAGTTAGAGAAATAACTTCACTGAGAACTATCATAATAATGTCAATGAGTGAAGGAAGTAGAATGTCTGTCTCAAATACAGGCAGGCTGGGGGGGAGGGAAATGGGGAGCACTGGTGATGGGAATGTGGCACTGGTGAAGGGAGGGTATTCGATTTATGACTGAAACCCAACTACAATTATGTTTGTAATCACGGTGTTTAAATAAAGATATTATTTTAAAAAATTTGTAGCATTAATGAGTTCAAATGATCCTGATGCAGTAGTGTCAGATGCAGTTCCAAGAATATTTCTTAAGTGTCAGGTTAATAGCTTTAGGGCCTCTGCTTGGCATATTGACAGATGAAGTAATCAGGATCACCAAGACTTACTAGTCCTGCTGTGGAAAAGCATACTAAGAAACCATCAGGCATTTATATTACATATGCTCATATTTTCCACTTATAAGAAGGAAATCTAGAGCATACTTAAATGTATATTTCCTGATACAAATAAAATCCTGACTTTTATGAATATACTTTCTCAGAAACCTATAGATTAATACATGCGAGTAGCATGGCAGAACATGTGCTTATATGTGAAAGGACCTGAGTTTGGTCCCTGACACCACAGGGTCTCTCTACCCAAGCATCACTAGGTATGGTCCCAGTGGTCCTTGGCTATAACAGCTGAGCTATACAGCATCCTCAGATACTAGTGTTGAACTGCTAGTCTAGATAGCCCAGAATCCCTTTGGAAAGGACTTGGGGTTCCCCTGAGAACTGCTTGGGAGGCAAAAAAAAAAGTGAGAAGGGTAATAAATTATTTTTTTAAATACTCCTCACTTACATCCCTTTCCCCATGTTGATTCAAAGCTCAGAGCTTTCGTGCCCTCCCTAGAACCACCTTTTAAATTATACAATTCTGCTCTCAAGCAAGCAGAAGACAATCTGTCCTTTGGCTTGTTAGTATTCTGAATAGTTCCTCAGAGTAAGCCAAGAAGTGAGGCTACAGAGGACATTTTCAGAGAAACCATCTGTAATAGGTGTTCAGCGTCACTACAAAGGGATCCTCTTTGGGCTCGTAGGAAAGCGTTTTAACCTGAAGCAACACTTTCTCAAAAAAAAGTCGCTGAACATCTTCTCCTGCCATCTTGTGGCCAACAGGAGTATGGACAGGAAACAGTTCCACAGCCTTGGACCAGGCCTGCTTCCACACAGGGTGGACCTTTGAGGGCCACACAAAAGCCAAAAAGCCTCAGGCTCCCCTGGTCTCAGGCTTCCAAATGGTAGAAAGATAGTTACCTTCCCAAATTCCACACACAGGTCAAACTACAAGCCACAAAAACTAATCTAATAGAGATTCTTGTGTTACTCAGAATAAAAAGATGTGATCTGGGATAAAGTAATCATAATTAAAGATGATTAAACTGAGTTGAGAGGACTTAGCAGGTGAAGTGAAGAAGAAACTAATTTCAGAGAAACATCTTCAGGAGGAAAGTGGGGCATTCATTTTCTGTGGACAGTTCAGGTCAGGAATGAAGAGGAGACAAGCTTTATGCAGCTCCTCAGAAACCAGGCTGAAGAGTGGGGGGGGGGGGGGGGGATGAAGAGGATTCCTTTGTTTCAATGAGCAGAAAATGGCTTAAACCAGGCGAATCAATATCAGATTTACATTTCAAAAAGATCATGTTGTGTTTCAGCATTCAAATCAGAGACAGAATTGCCTTTCTAATTTAGAAGGAATCACTCCCTTATTCATAGAAGGAATCTGCAGTTTGACTATAAAAATTCTTGAAGTCTTAGTCAATAGAAGGAACTGTCTCTAGCGATGGGAGGAACCCATAATCTGGAGAATCTGCTGAAGAAGGAGGCTGCAGTGGTTCCACCAAAATAGAGACTTTGCCATGATGGTGTTTGCTGAAAACCCTTCCTCTCCAGGGTTCCAAAGGTCAGCTGTTCAAAAGGTGGTGACTGGGCAGTTAGAACAAAGGATGGGAGAGAAAGTGCGGCATGTACAGGGTCCTAGATTTGATTCTTTGCATAGTATGGCCCCTAAGCACTCCCAGGGTAACCAGTGACTTATTTTTCTTAGTTTTTTTTTTTTTAAACAGAGATGAATCTTCAAAGGCATTCCAATTCTGAAATCACCCAGAAGAAACGTCAAAAGGAACTAGTGGTTCTGATACTGCTGACTATGGTGCAGCACAGGGCTGGGCTTGAGGCTGGAAAAGCCTTGCATGCTCACAGGAGCTTGGAAATGTCTTCTGCCTCCAGGGACCTTCAGGGTTCTCTCCTGACCAAACCAAGTATCTCATAGCTGTAGAATTACATAATAAAGAAGCCCTTTGGATGGGCTTGGATGGTGTGGATGGTGATGGAGGCCTTTCTCTGCCGTCCCAGGCCACGTGGCTCCAATCCCCTCCAGCCGCGGGTATCTGGGTTCAGGAGAGCGGCAGGTAGAAAACTCACATGGAGTCAGGCTTCCAGAGAGATCATATTTATTCATCCCTGGCCAATATATGTGGCCTATAATAACCATTTACGCTGGATTCCTATTCAGCCCTGCATTGTACCTTGTCCCTCAGAGGGAGGTTACAATAGCAGTAAAGAAAAAATGCCAGTGATAGTACAGAAAGTAAGGTTGCTTCCCTTTGCTGCTGCCAACTCAAGTTCGATCCTTTGCACATCAGAGGGTCTCCCAGCACCACCAGGAGTGATCCAATACATGAGCACCACTGGGTGTGGGGTCTCCAAAGAAAGAATATACAATAATTGTCCACAGATCAGGGAATGCACAGTCAATTTCAAGCTGAGATCCCACAAAGTCTCTCAGAAGCTCACACAGGCCTCTTGGAGAGCATGGAGAGCCATATCGAAGAGAATAGAACTGCGTCTGCTAGCTCATCAAGTAGGTGAGCAATCAAAAGAGGAAGGAAGGGCTGGCTCCAGCTGGCTGACCTGACTGGTTGGCAAAGAATTCATTAAGGGCCAGAGTGAT
This sequence comes from Suncus etruscus, assembly GCF_024139225.1. Taxonomy (NCBI): domain Eukaryota; kingdom Metazoa; phylum Chordata; class Mammalia; order Eulipotyphla; family Soricidae; genus Suncus; species Suncus etruscus. The sequence continues at coordinate 72,893,201 of NC_064848.1, read as the reverse complement.
AGACTATAGTAAAAAAGGAACTTGCCTTGCACACAGAAGACTTGAATTTGATCCCCAGCAAAGGTCCCTCAAGGTCCCTCTAAGGTCCCTCAAGCTCACCAGGAGTGATCCCTAAATACAGAGCCAGGGGTAAGCCCTGAGCATAGATAAGTGTAACCCAAAATAAATAAATAAATAATAGTAGCAATTACAAGAGAAAAGAAGTCTAACGTATGACAAAACATCATTCATTTATTTCAAAAAAAAAAAAACTCTTAAATTGTATGTCTGGGGAATATTCTCTAAATACTCTCTACTCCATTGATCTGAGGTCTGTCTTTATTCCAATACCATGGTATTTTAATGATTATGCTTTGTAGTACAATTTAATGTCGGAGCAAGTGATGCCTCCATATTCTTTTTTCTAAGAGTTTCTCTAGCTATTTGTGGGTGTTTATTGTTCCAAATAAATTTCAGGAGTGTTTGATCTACTCTTTGAAGAATGTCATGGGTAACCTTAGAGGAATTGCATTAAATCTGTACAATGCTGGGCCCGGAGAGATAGCACAGCGGCGTTTGCCTTGCAAGCAGCCAATCCAGGACCAAAGGTGGTTGGTTTGAGTCCCGGTGTCCCATATGGTCCCCCATGCCTGCCAGGAGCTATTTCTGAGCAGACAGCCAGGAGTAACCCCTGAGCGCCGCCGAGTGTGGCCCAAAAACAAAAACAAAAAAAAAATCTGTACAATGCTTTAGGGAGTATTGCCATTTTAATTAAGTCAATTCTTCCAATACATGAATAGGGTATGTATCACCATTTGCTAGTGTCCTCTTTTATTTCTTGAAGCGGGGTTTTGTAGTTATCTTTGTATAGGTCCTTCACATCTTTAGTTAAGTTGACTCTAAGGTATTTGAGCTTGTGTGGCACCAATGTGAATGAGATTTTTTTAAATGCCCATTTCTTCTCTATCATTATTGGTGTATAAGAAGGTCATTAATTTTTGTGTGTTAAATTGGTAACCTGCCACTATGGTATATATTATTTCTAGAAGCTTTTTGGTAGAAGAGTCTTTAGGGTTTTCTAAATATAGTAGCATGTCATCTGCAGACAGTGAGAGCTTGACTTCTTTCTTACCTATCCAGATGCCCTTTTGGCTTTTGGTTTTTGGGTCACACCCAGCAGTGTTCAGTGGTTACTCTAGGCTCTATGCTCAGAAATAGCTCCTGGAAAGCTCGAGGGACCAAATGGGATGCCAGGATTCGAACCACCGTCCTTCCGCATGAAAGGCAAATGCTTTACCCCCATGCTAACTCTCCAGCCCTGATATCTATTTTTTTTTTTTTTGCCCGATATCCTGAAATCCTTTTATTATGGCAAGTACTTTCAGTACTATGTTGAATAAGAGTATTGAGAGGGGGAAGCCTTGTCTTGTACCAGATTTTGAGAGCCAAGGCTTTTAGTTTATCTCCATTGAGAACAACACTTGCCATGGGCTTTTGGTAAATGGCCTTGACTATATTGAGAAAGGTTCCTTTCATTCCCATCTTGATGAGAGTTTTTTTTTTATCATGATTGGATGTTGCACCTTATCGAATGCTTTCTCTGCGTGTGCTAATATGACCATTTTTTTATTTTTCCTTTTGTTGATATGGTATATTATGTTGATTGATTTATATATGTTAAATCATCCTTGGGGCCGGCAAGGTGGCGCTAGAGGTAAGGTGTCTGCCTTGCAAGCTCTAGCCAAGGAAAGGTCGCGACCACGGTTCGATCCCCCAGTTTCCCATATGGTCCCCACAAGCCAGGGGCAATTTCTGAGCGCTTAGCCAGGAGTAACCCCTGAGCATCAAATGGGTGTGGCCCGAAAAAAACATAAATAAATAAATAAATAAATAAATAAATAAATAAATCATCCTTATATTCCTGGAATGAAATCTACTTGGTCATAGTGTAGTGATCATAGCGAATGATTTTCTTGATGAGGCATTGGATCCTATTTGCCAGGATTTTGTTGAGGATTTTTGCATATGGTTTCATCAGGGATATTGCTCTGCAGTTTCCTTTTTTTGAAGCATCACTATCTGGTTTTGGTATCAAGTAATATTTGATAAAGGGGCAAGAAACACAAAATGGAATGGTGTTGGGTCAGCCACATGCAAAAAAGATAACTCAGACCTCCATCTAACACCATGCACAAAGGTTAAATCCAAATGGATTAAAGATCTTGATGTCATACCTAAAACCATGGTATATAGAAGAATATGTAGTAAACATTCCATGACATTAAAACTAAAGGTATCTTCAAAGGAAACATCACTGTCCAAACAAGTGGAAGCGAAGATAAACAAATAGGATGATATTAAGTTGAGAAGCTTCTGCACCTCAAAAGAAATAATGACTATGATACAAAGGCCACCCACAGAATGGTAAAAACTATTCCCCTAATTTCCCATCAGATAAGGGGCTAATATCTAAGATATGCAAGGTACTGATAGAATTTAACAAGAAAAAAAATCTAATCCAATCAAAAAATGGGAAAAAGAAATGAACAGACACTTCCTCAAAGAATAAATACAAATAACCTAAAGGCACATGAAAACATGCTCCACATCACTAATCATCAGGGAAATGCAAATAAATCAAAACAACAATGAAGTATCATCTCACGCCACACATCACAATGAACAAAAACAATCAGTGCTGGCAGGGATGTGGAGAAAAAGGAACTTTCATTGACTTCTGGTGGGAATGCTGTCTAGTCCAGCCCTTATGGAAAACAATATGGAGGTTCCTCAAAAAACTGGAAATTGAGCTCTCACATGATCCAGCTATAGGATATACCCTAGGAACACAAAAACACAATATAAAAATGCCTTCTGTACATCTATATTCATTGTAGCATTATTTCCAATAGCCAGAATCTATAAACAACCCAGATGCCCAACAGTAGATGAATGGCTAAAGAAACTGTGGTACATATACACAACGGAAAGCTGTACAGCCATTATAAAAAATGAAGTCAAGAAATTTTCCTATACATGGATGGACATGGAAACTATTATGCTGAGTGTAATAAGGTAGAGGGAGATAGACACAGAATAGTCTCACTCATCTATGGGATTTAAGAAAAATAAAAGACAATATTGTAGTAATACCCAGAGACAATAGAGATGAGGGCTGGAAGGACTGGCCACAATATGAAGCTTACCACAAAGAGTGTTGAGTGCAGTTAGAGAAATAACTACACTAACAACTACCATGACAATGGTAGTGCATGAGAGAAGTAGAATGCCTCTCTCAAATACAGGCGGGGGGGTGGGGGAGGCTGGAAATGGGATGGAAGGCATTATGGAGGAAAGGTTGCACTGGTAAAGAGGGGTGTTCTTTTTTATTACTGAAACCCAACTACAAATATGTTTGTAATCATTGTGCTTAAATAAAAATATTATTTTTCAAAAACTCCTAAATTAATGTCCCATTTTTTTTAAAATGTCAAGGAATCTTGGTTTTCTGATGCCTCATAAAGATCTGTACAGTCCAGAAAAAGGAGTTACCTCCATTTCTCCAAATCATTTTCATTACCAGTGTTGAACAGTAGAACAGCTGAAAAGCCAGGGTTTGTCGAGTAACTATGTTTTTCAATAACTAAAACTTATCAGAGTCAGGTTGGGGATAGACCATGCACCTCGAAGGCCTGGGCTCAATCTCATCACCACAAAAAAATTAATGTCAATACATTTTATTACCTAATCACCAAAGCAAGTAAGAACAATGGTTCCTACTGGACAGTGAGCCTGAAAATAGAAAGAGGAAGGGGCAGCTGACCATAGGATTTTTTGCTCATTAGGCTTTTTTTAATTAAATGGTTTTTATTTATGGAATAACAATGAGGTACAAAGTTGATTTTTAGTTGCACAATACTCAAGCACCCATCCCTTAACCAACATCCATTGTCCCAGTTTCCCTCACACCCCCCAGCCTGCTTATATGGCAAACAATTTTCTTTTTTTCCTTTTGGGCCCTGTGGTTTGCATTAGTTACTGAAGAATATCATGTATACCACTTTACCTCTTTCCAGCACCCAATTCTTGTCCAGAGTGCCAGAGTAATCATCTTCCACCACTGTCATAGTGAACCCTTCTTTGATTTAACCACCCTTCTACCATTATGGCAAACTCAACTACAGAGTGGTCCTCCTGGCCATGAATTTTAGACCAAGCCCTTGAACACACTGGATGGTGGTTTATTCAGCATTAAAAAGTGAAGTGCAGTTTATAGTGGGTTAGGGAACTTTGTTCTAACATTGTGGCACTGGACTGGAAGTTTAAATATAGATTTTGGGGGAATAGAAGGGGAAACAACTTTTGTTTGTTTTTTTGGAATTTGAATTTGTCTTTATTGAGGGTACAAAGAAACAGGGTTTAGATGACCCAGGACAGTGTCTTTTTAGTCTTCCTGAGATTGGTTTTGTGATTTTTTTTCTTTATATTGGTACTACTACTGTTCTTTTTTTTTTGGAGGGGGGCCACACCCGGCGCTCAGGGGTTACTCCTGGCTGCTCAGAAATAGCTCCTGGCAGGCACGGGGGACCATATGGGACACCGGGATTCGAACCAACCACCTTTGGTCCTGGATCGGCTGCTTGCAAGGCAAACGCCGCTGTGCTATCTCTCCAGGCCCACTACTACTGTTCTTATTTCTGCAACCAGCTCCTTCAGGGCTACTGAGTGGCTCCTGTTTGAGAATTTCTGCTTCTTTTTCTTGAAAATCTTGTTTTTGACTTCTTCCAGATCACTAGCTGGTGACCTCTTCCTCTTGGGAAGACTTAGAGTGGCAGTGGTCTCTTCAAGGTCATCACTATTAATTTGCTCTTCCTTGGAAAATGTCTTTTTCTTCTTGGGTTTGGGTTCTTCATCCATCACATTCTCTTGAGAAATTTTTTTTACTTTTTGTTGTTTTGTTTTGTTTTTTAATTTTTATTGTGGTCAAAGTGAATTACAAATCTTTCACAGTGATATTTAAGGTACACAGTGACAATAAATGAGGGGCAATCCCACCACCATTGTTGTCCTCTCTCCACCCCTGTTCCCAGCATGCATCCCATATCTCTCGAGGAATTTTTTATCCTTGTGACTAGAATGACAAGAAGATAAGCCCAACAGAAGAGGACAGTTTCCAGCCATTAGCATCCATTTAAATCAGGTTCTGAATATAGGGCACCCACAGGAAAAGCCTGGGGAAAGGAAAGAACCATCTAGAATTGATCTCAGCTTGTTCACTAAATCAAGATTGAGACAAGTCTCACACACATAGGGGGTAAACTTCGCTTCCAGGACAGAAATGAGAAAAGTTAATTTCTTCAAAGTTCTATTTTTTATTTCCATTTTACTTTTATTTTTATATCCCACTAATGCAGTTAAATCATTCAATGTCTATCCCTCTCCTCTGACTCATCTCGGCATGAGTCGTGAATATAGCATGAATACATCATGAATACATCTAGACCTGGGCTTTTGTTTTGGGGTACTCTCCATATCCATTTATATATAAGCAAATTTCATGATTTTATTTTTCCAACAACTGCATAATATTTCATTGTGTAGATGTAACATGATTTCATTATCCATTCATCTTTTCTAGGGCACTTGGGTTGTTACCAGATTCTGGCTATTGTAGTGTTGTGACTAACAAGGAAACTGCAAAGGGCTTTTCTGCATTGTGGTGTTGGGTTCCTCAGTATATGCCTACTGGCTTCTTATATAGGCAGATTTTGACAATGCTACAGATCCCAAATTATTCCTATTTAGAAGGTGTGAACCCATCTATCAAAGAAAATAATGACCCAGGTAGTCTGGGGGGAATTACAAATCAAAACCTGGCCACTTTGCTTGAATGCACCATCCTAGCCTTACAGAGTGAACAGATTAAAAGTAGAGACAGGAAGAGGTGCAGGAGGATTTCTACACATAGCCCTGCTCTTCTCCAACTGGAAAAACAGAGCTGGGAGAAACACCTGCCTAACCAGACTTAGCAAGAAATCTCTGCAAGGGCCACTGAGAGCTTTCAAGGAGCAGCAGAGGGTGACTGTGCCTCTCACTAATAGAATCAGGAGAACAGCTTTCCAAAGATGGCATGCAATTTTTTTCTCATTTTCAGAGGTTACTGCTGAGTAATCAGGCCCCTGACAACACCTCAACACCTCAATTGCATCTAACTCCACAGACCCTGCTTCTGCTGAAGTCTCCTCGCCTCTGAGAAAGGTCCCAAAGGAAATTTCTTTCCAACCCACCTTGAAGCCTACAGTAATCAGATGGCCCAGAGAGATACTCATCATAGGTTTTTCTCTCATTTTAGCCACAACTTGATCAAAACTAATTTGACCCTTGTGTTCCACCTGCATGACTGAATGAACAAAAATATTGCTAGTTCAAATCTAAGTAGAGGGGGCCAGAGAGATAGCAAAGCAGTAGAGCATTTGCCTTGCACGCAGCTGACCCAGGACCTCGGTTCAATCCCCAGCATTCCATATGGTCCCCTAAGCCATGAGCAATCGATTTCAGAGCACAGAGCCAGGAGCAACTCCTGATCATCACCAGGTGTGGCCCAAAAACTAAAAAAAAAAGCACTTTAAATTTCTGGTTAATGTATTTATTAAAAATGCCCTGAGTGTTGTACATTGTATAACTAAAACTCAAACATGAACAACTTTGTAACTGTGTATCACATGGTGAATCAATTAAAGGATTAAAAAATAGTCTTTTGCACCACTTTTTTTTTCCTTTAAAAACTTCGCTAACTCATTTTATTTCTTTTTTTTAAATTTATTTATTTTTTTAAATGTTTGTCCTACATATACATTTGTGGGCACATACACTTTTATTTCCTTTTTTTTTTTTAAATCGTTTTTGGGTATGCGACCTATTTCTGTTACCCACTCTGTCCACCCCAAATACACTGACAATATAACGGAGCACCACTTCCCCATGCAAAGGCACACTAAATAAAGGGGAAATCTTACATACAAAAAAAAAAAGAGCTCTTATCAACTAGAGATAGGAACTCATAGTTGTTTACAATATAGGGATATCTCCTACCTTGAAAATATGTCATGTGGAATCAACTTAGACCTCAGGTGATTAGATACCATTCATCCAGCCTTGAACCCTGGATCCCAGACATAGAAACGGCACAGCTCTTCACAACAGCTGCAAGAAATAAACTCCATCTGGGACAGCCTTAATACTGCAGGGTCAACAACAAGGGCCAGCTCTAACATGATATCCCGACAATGAGGAAAATGTGAACAACTTGACCTTAGAGCAGTTTAGCCTACCTTACCAGCTAACGACAAGACAAAACCAGAAGACGTGGCACCCTTTGGTGGTCCAAAAGCCAAGATCGTGATTTACAGATGACTGGCTGCTAGAACCACGACCAGACTGTATACATCTTGGGACAATAAAAAAGCCCTAGTCTAGGGTTTGAGCTAAGACCTGCACAATAAGCATGATCCCCAGTTCCAAAGGTCCGGAAGAGACAATTGTAACGGAAAGGGGCTTCTGGAAGCACAAAGAAAGACGCTATCCTAGATGCCATCCTAGGTTCAGTGCAAAGACCAAGATCACCAACCACAGAAGATGGATTAAAATGGCACTGAGGTAACAGAACCTCTAGATTCACAAAGACTGACTTCACCATAAGTCCCACCTCAGGATCTGTACAGATACTGAGACCTCTAAACACAGAGCTCTGATTGTATCACCCTGGACAGAGCAGAAGTCTTCCACACACCAAAACAAAACAAAACAACAACAACAAAAAAAAACACCACCGGGAGAGTAATGATCCTGAGCAAAGACTAGAGCTGATCCCATGACAGTATACTCCAAGGACGGAGAAACCCCATATTGCATAGGGCAAGTGAATTCCTTTTCGAATGACCCCAATATTTACTGTGCCAGGGCAGGAGGGAAAAAAAACAAAAATACAAAAAACACAAAACCTTGGATATTTATATATATATATATATATATATATATATATATATATATATATATATATATATATATATATATATATATATATCTTACCTTCATTTATTATTGTTATTATTATTTTTATTTACCTAGCTATTTTGGTCGATTTCTCTGTTTGGATGTGATTATTGAAATTGTTGTCCCCAATTATTCTTATCTTTTTTCTTTTTTTTTCTCTCTTCCTTTCTCTTCTTTCGTTTTGTGCTACGCCATGTTTCTTATTTCAAGACCACGGCGTGTTTTTTTGTTTGTTTGTTTGTTTGTTTGTTTTTGTTAGTTTTTTGTTTGTTTTGTTTTTTTTAATCTGTTATTTGTGGTGCTTATCGATATAGCCGGAGTCCTCACTGGATATTTGACACTTCTTTTGGTACTGGTGGAGTGTTTCACCTTCTTTTTCTCATTCATTTCCCAAATCGATGATGAGAACCTCTAGAAGGATTCTGCCCATTTTCAGGGTATTAGACTCTTACACCAGTTTATTTATTTTCTCTTTTTCAGACAAAACCACACAACTTGAACTAGCTAGCCCTGCCCCCACTTAGAGGGGGAAACAAGGGAGGCATCAAGACCAAACTGATGCAAGACTACTAAGTAGTAGGTTAGATACAGAGGGGACCACATATTCTAGCCGCCCTGGGGGTGAGGGAAGAGGAAATGGGAGGTAGGACAAAAACGGATGGGTAGGGAGGACAATTTGGAGATGGGAATCCCCCCTGATTTTATGTAAATATGTACCTAAAATATTATTGTCAACAATATGTATGCCACTATGATCAAAATAAAAATTATATTAAAAAAGAAATTTGTCCAAGACTTAAGAAGAACCTAGGCATTTGAACTGGGGGACAAGTGCCCCCCACAAGCTACAGCTTATTCGGGGGATAGAAAGTGTCTCCCAAAGTGCATGCCAAACCAGAGGCAGAAATTTATCTGGGGGACAGTAATGTCCCCCTAAGGTTGCTCCCTAATCAGGGGACAACAGTGTCCCTTGATGCTGCACATTATATCGGGGGACAGAAATTGTCCCCCAAAGTGTTACACCCCACTCAAGAAGGGCACACATCAGAAGTGTTGCACTCCTGAAAAAGAATTATTTGCCAAAAAGGCACGCTTAGAGTAGTCAAATCAGTTGACCCTTTGCGTGGATTGTTTGGCTATAATTCTAAACGTGGCTGTAACTATCTCTCTCTTTATTTTTGACCATTATTAGAAATCAGGCCTCAGTATTTCTAACAAAGAAAATACAGTGCCCGAAGCCCGCCAAAAGTATCCTGCTGAGCGCTCTTGTGATCTCTCTCTCCTCATTTCCTTAAAGGTATCTGGTTTCCTTTTACCTGTCTCTTCATACGCTAATTCTAGCTTTGATCTCATTGGCCTATCCCCTTTTCCTTTCTCCCTGGCTACGCCCCAAATATCCGTCTATTTAAGGCCCAATAAAGCCTCTGGCCTCTCTCTCTGGCCTCACCTCTTGTTTTCACCATGTAATTCTGTGTGGTCTCATTTATTTAATATTTCATAATTCATATTCCATATTCGCCTCTTCGTGCTCCCGCTTGACTCCCAGTGGGAAAATGAACCCACTAAGGTTTGCTTAGGGACTTTTTATCTCATTAGGATAAAAGGTCCGCAGCACCAAAGGGCATGCCAAAACAGAGGCAGAAATATTTCCTAAAGTGAACTTTATCTGGGGGACAGTAATGTCCCCCTAAGGTTGCTCCCTAATCAGAGGACAACAGTGTCCCTTGATGCTGCACATTATATCGGGGGACAGAAATTGTCCCCCAAAGGGCATGCCAAAACAGAGGCAGAAATATTTCTAAAGTGAACTTTATCTGGGGGTCAGTAATGTCCCCCTATAGTGGCTTCCTAATCAGGGGACAACTAAAATTAAAAACAACAACATACAAACCTGACTTACTCTAACTATCCAAGGAAATGCAAGGCCAATGTTCACATTAGTGTTTGTGACTTTGTAAGTCATTGTCAGGATGTAATTTTCTCTACATTGTAAGGCACATTTTTACGAAATTTAATGTTATCGATAATTAATATCGTTCTAAAGTTTTTGTTTTACTAGTTGTGTTATTTGTATCCTCCTAACCTATGCGGATACTTGCATGCAGAATATTCTCAATAAAAACTTATTGAAACTAAAAAAAAAAAAAAAAAATACACCCCATGATAGTAACATACCTACATGTGGAAAGGTTTTATTTGGTTTGTTTTTAAGGGGACCCATACCTGGCACTGCTCAGGGGTTACTCCAGGCAAGCTCAAAGGACCCTATGAGAAGCTGGGGATCCCATCTGACTCAGTCATAAGCAAGGCAAATGTCCTACTTGCTGTATTATTGCTCTGGCCCCTCAGATCTATTTGAATGGAAGAATTCTCTACTAGTGGACAATGACTTTGCAACCAATTTCTTCTTCTATTTTTTTGGGGGGGGCCACACCCAGTGACGCTCAGGGGTTATTCCTGGCTATGCGCTCAGAAATCATTCCTGGCTTGGGGAACCACATGGGATGCCGGGGACTGAGGCCCATCCTGGATCAGCCATGTGCAAGGCAAACGCCCTACTGCTTGTGCTATCGCTCAGGCCCAATTTCTTCCTTTTATTTAAAAAATAATAGGAATTCTTGGAAATCACATCATGGTACTTCTTGGTGGTCTTGGCCTAAGGTTATAAGGATCTGAGGAGGGGAAACATCAGGTCCTGTCAGGGCCAGCACCTGCCCACTGGATCAGGCCACCCTGCAGTCAGCATTTTCCCCTTCACACTTTTCCAGGTCCTTTTAGTCTCCAACAGGAATTATAATCTTAACTAAACCTGCGTTCTGGAGGAACTAATTTCAACGTAATTAAGAGGCAATTTCTGAAATCGTCCAGCCAGGGCAAGTACTCTCCGCCTGTGTGTCCTGAAGCTTGTGCTTATTTGCTTACCTGGGTGCTGAGCAGAGCTCCAGAGAGGGAGCCCATCAGAGCCAGGTCCTGCCTCGTTCAAATCTCCTGCAGAAGACATACGAATATTTGACTTGGAGAGTTCAATGCTAAAAGAATAACTAGTGTGTAATCAAATGGTACCAGAATTACCAGCTGATCTCACCAGTTGTTTTCACTACTGGCTGATTTTCCTCATTGTATGAACATGACATTGTGCATGTGGGGAGCGGGTTCCAACCAATAAAGAACAGCTTGGTGTCTGGCAATGAAAAAAGCAAAGTCCTTGATATTTCAAGAGCAGATGAACTGTATCTGGAGACTTGCCAACATGCCTACACCTCTTCCTTCTGCCATCACTGGTTAGATTAGGCTCTACCTCTCCACGACTCATCTTGTGTGTTCTTCCACCCTACATTGGCCTAGACAGCTTTCACTCCTTTGGCCTCCACCTGATACTTTCCTCATTAAACTTCTCTTTCACTAGATACCCTTGCATTTATACACGAAACATCTTCTCTGTCTACCTCTCCTTGTCAAGCCAGTTATCTTAGGAATACCCTAAAAGTGAATCACATCTTAGGTTCTGGTCATTTCTACCCACTCCAGCTCTTCTTCAGTGACCAGAGTCACATCATTCAGTCCAAGAATTGTTTCTTTTAAAAATAATTTTTTTACTTTAAGAACCGTGGTTTACAAAGTTACTGGTCATGATTTTAGGCATATAACATTTCAACACTGACTCCACCAGTCACCTCTCATCACCAATGTTCCCATACTCCGTTATTTCCCAATCCTAGATCTGCTTCCTCCCTGCAATCTTGACAGGCACTCTACAAAGTTCGGTGGTTGTGTTAGACACCAGACCCTGAAGCTATAACTAACTTTAATGAGCAATAAGCCTGTAGAAGTTTGAAATCTTACTCACCCCTTCCTTCTCCCTTCTCAGATAATGCCCCTCCCTCACATTCCCAGTTCAAATTCCGAGAAAACAAGATGTCAGCTTGAACCATAGAGTGGTCAAGGCCTTCTTGTTATGAAGGCTGTCCTGTTTTTAGCCCACACCGTTATCAGACCAGATAGAGGGGAGGCATGAGTTGGGACCTCTGTTAGATAAGAGACATCTGTGTAAAAGATTGACACTGGAATTGAAAATGAAAATTAAACCAATCATGTATACTGTTGAAGTTAAACTGTATTAACTAATGAAATGCTTAGCCTACTAAAACCTATTAACCCTGTATAAAGTGCCTGTTAGTTTCATTTGGGGTCCTTGTCTTTTCATGAAACTTGGGCCCAACTAGCCAAGTAAACTCCCTTTTTCATTTTACTTTATCAAAGGTGGTCTTTAACTCCCAGCGCTGGTTGGGTGTCTCCTTGGACCCTAACAGTTGCAGTGTAGGCTTCATATTTTCAGTTGTTGTGTCTGTGCTTTGGATATATAGCTATACCACTGTCCCACAGTCTCAATATAACTAAAACTTCGACATTTGTTCCCCCCTTACTTCTTTCTCATCTTCTTCCCAAGAATGAATTTCCAGTACTTTGTACATGTTTTATAATGCTCTTCCCCCCACCACCATGACTCCCTTCCAACCTTGTTTCTTTCTGTGGCCCCATTGGGTGTCCTATTAGGTGGCCCCTTCAGACTATTCACATTGTCTCAGTTTCACATTATGCAATGTTCTGAGCATCCAACACATCTGCGTGTGAATTCTTTAAAAACCCCACCACTTCCTGCTCTGAGAATTCTGTCCTGAGTTTAACTTTCTTCTCTTCTCCCATCAGCATCCTTTCCAGCAAACTAACTTCAGCTTTTATGCAAGCTCTCTTTTCAACTTTTCATTTCCGGGGAGGGCAGCATTCACTGCTTCTACCACTAATGCCGATCAGTAACACTCTGCTGGTGCTGAGTGCTTCCTAAAAGCTATCAAGTTAAGTGCTTTGCATAAATTAGATAGTCTCAAACTTCTTGATGGATGGGTTATTGTTTATAAACTGAAGTGGACTGCAAATTGTCCAGTTCAGGAAGCCAGTAAATGGCAAGGTAAGATGTAATGAAGCCAGTTCAATAAGACTAAAACTTATTCATGAGATCCTGAAATATCCAAAGTCTTGGGAAACCAACAAACTCAGATCTGAGTCTTTACACACTGCCTAGAAGTTCATGTCACATCTACTCCTGAGTTCGGGACCCCTTTTGTAAATCAGAGCTTGACTCAAGTCCACATTTGTAATCCACAGCCTTACACACCACACAAGCCAGCAGCTACATTTCAAAATCTCCTCCCTATAACCAGAGTATTTTCTCCTGCTGGTTCTTCTGTGTCTTATTCACAATGTAGTCCATGATTTTGATGCCCCAAATATACAACAGCAAACTCCTGGCCCCATTTCACTAGAGAAATGAAGCTTTGAATTTGAGACAACAGAAAACAAGGAGACCAATATTTTTAATCTCCCAATACTACATTTTATCATCCTGCTTTCCTATTTAAACTTCACCCTCTTATTTCTAATCAACAATATGTTTCAAGCCAGTTTGTCAACAATTTAAAAAATATACCCACTAATCCACTAGGTGTCAGCCTTGAGCTGTCATGGGGTTTCCCGCACCGTGCTCTACAATAAAAAATGAACTTAAAATGGGAAAAGCCTTTTTGACTTTGGATCATTTTCTATACAGTGTAAACAAAGACAAAACCTGTACTAAGAGTTTGTAAGGAAATAGTGATTTGGCTTTTTAATGTATGCAAATTATCTAACCAATGTTGATGATCTCACACCTCTGCTCAACAGGTTGTCAAGACCCAAAGACTGACACTCCTGCTCTTCCATCTTCCACCTTCAGCCAAACTGTCCTCCAAATAACCTGAATTTATTTCCAGAAATACTTCTTTTGTGAAGTCTCATTAGTTGTTTTAAAAAAAACAAAACAGGATTTTTTTCTTCTTTTGGTTTTTAGGCCACACCCAGTGACACTCAAGGGTTACTCAGGTTACTTCTGACTATGCACTCAGAAATTGCTCCTGGCTTGGGGGACCATATGGGACACCGGTGGTTCAGGCCACGGTCTGTCCTAGTCTAGCCTGGGCAAGGCAGATGGCTTGTCGCTTATGCCACTGCTCCGGCCCCAAGTCTCATTAGATTTAGAATACTATGGCCACCTTTACAGAGTTCTTACTGAGTCCTACATGGCATTGAACTTTCACACCACCCATACTACCCTTCCCACTTAGCCTAACTTAACGTTTGTCTTTATTTTGTTTTAGTCCTATACCTGACAATGCTCAGGGCTTACTCCTGGCTCTGCACTCAGAAATTGCTCCTGTCGAGCTTGGGGGACGATGTAGGATGCCAAGGATAAAACCAAAGTCGGCCTACATGCAAGGTGAGCATCCTACCAGCTGCACTATCACTCCAGTCCCACTGGTCTACTTTTATAGATACAATTGTCACCACCTGACATACTTATTTATAGTGTCTGGTGTGTGTTTCTTAAAGCAGACATTTTATCTTGTTGACTGATTTATACCAGGCTTATAGGAGGAGTTCAAGAAGTACCAAATAAACCACTTAAAATATACTCAGAGATATTAGAATTCACCTAACAAGTGCATTTTTTTTTCCTGGTCCTTTCCTCTGGACTGCAAGGTGTAACATCCTGCTGCCAGGTCTCCATTGAAGATTAGCTCCTCAGAACATGGTGTCAACACCACAAACTACGCTGTGGCTTCACATTCAAGATTGGTGATTTTTCTAGTCCATAAGCTCACTTCTATGCCTTCCATTTCCTTGCTACCTGTTCACTTGAGCCTGGATTACACATAAGGGAAGCTCTGCAGTCCTGCTCTTATAACCCAGGAAGATGTAAAGCAGATCCAAGGAACAATGGGGAATTATTCTATTCTCCAGAGCTGTCACTCTACAGTACTTCTCACCTACTGATGAAAAACATAATTGAAACAATCCTCCTTGGTCCTACCAAGTGCCTTACCATCAGCAGAGTCCTTGGGAAGCACAATGTCTTTCATGTCGAAGGGCAGTGTGCGCTTCTCTCTCATCTTTATTTTTGCTCAAGGCCAGAATTCTGCTTGTTCATTGCATGATCCAAATTCTTAAAGAGTGGGTTTTTATTTTAAAGGTGCTATATTCAATAGCCTGGAGCACATGCTTTACATGCAGGCCAGTTGGTTAGATCCTGCATTGGTAGGAGTAACTGCTAGGGTGATTATCATCGTCATCACCATAATGATTTTAAAAGGTACACTGAATAGAAAGATTAACTTAATCATGTCCTTCTGAGGGGGTAAGAGGTAACCAGGGAAGCTAAAATTAGATCATTAACATTATTGCTGAATGTCAAGCCTCCCCTTTCAAGAATGAAAGGGTTAGGGCCAGAGAAATAGTACAGCCAATCAAGTACGGATGGTGGTTCAAAGCCCGGCATCCTCTATGTTTCCCCGTGCCTGCCAGGAGCAATTTCTGAGTGCAGAGCCAGGAGTATATCTGAGCGCCACAGGATGTAACCCAAACCCCCAAAAAAGAATGAAAGGGTTAAGGATAGAAAAGTAAAGGCAACAAGAGACACTCATCCAGAAAGACCCATTACAAAGAAAGCTGATTTTAGGAAGCTACTCACAGTTAAGTGCATAGCTCAGGAATATTTTTTGGCACTTAATTCTATGTTACTGAGGATGCCTAGGGTGTCCTAAAAGACGCAGGTAAAAAAAAAATCTAGAAATTATCCTAAATCTTCAATCCACATAAGAAATGGTGGATCAGAATGAAGGATTCTGTCCTGTAAGTACAGATAGACATCCTCATGTAGCACAGAGGTATCCTTTGCAATAACAAAAAGTCAGCACTAAGGGGGCTAAGGAGATAGTGCAAAGAGCTAGTGCACAAGCTTTGCATGCAGTAAACATGGGGTTTCCTCAGTAATATGCCAGAAGCCCTGGGCACCAGAGTAACAATTCCACTCCCCAAGATTAGCACTAAAACAACCAAGGCAATTCATTACAGATGAGACACTAGCATAACTAGCATAGCTAGACACTAGCATATTCCAATCAATTGAAAGTATAAAAAAAGTTCTTCCCCAAGTCAACTCAAATACGCAGTTTAATTTATTTAGAAATCATAATCTGAACTTTAAAAAACAAATTGACAATTTACAAGTAGTTATTGAAGCATGTTTTAGGGAAAAAATGGCAGTAATTTCATATAACAAAACTGCACAATGACTCAAATATTTTATGTAATATGCCCCATGTCTTTTAGTTAATAGAATCCCATGAAACTGCAGGCTTTGTTTTAAACCAGATAATTAAATGTGCAGAGGAGGCAAAGAATGAAGTTCAAATCAAAGTACTTTATTTTTTATTTGAGAAAACTTGATCCAGTGATACCACAGATACACTCAGCTAGCTACTCTTACTTTATCTCTTACTATGTCTTTGTATTTGGCCCATATTTCTACCTACAAGTAAAAGCTAGGCCACCACAAACCCTGAGGAAAATCCCTGATAAAGATGGGCAGGACATGGAGCAGTTTTCCCCCATCTTTTGTGTTTCCCTAGAAGAGCAGATAAGGTACCAGGCCCTTTGCCAATAGAGATGCAATGTTTTGTCTCAGAGAGAAAAGGGACAAGGTTCATTGATGTTGTTATCTGAACGCTTTATTAAAATCTAACATATATAACTTCAACAATACAGAAGAGAAAAATAACTACAATACATGTCCCAGCTGCTTGAAATGAAGGGTGATTGGTATATTCACCAATATACCCATTGGTGGTATATTGGTGGTATAATGATCCCATTCTTCGACCCAATACAGAGCTTCTCTTTGCAGTGGCCCCAAATCCAACTGTGTTCAGGGCTTACTCCTACCTATTAAATGCTCAGAAGACCTATGTAGTGCAGAGAATCAAACCTGGGTCAGTTGTGTGTAAAGCAAGCACCTTCACTGTTGTATTGTCTCTTTGGACCCAAGTAGATAGTTTTACATCAAGAGAGTGGTGCATTTGCCTTGTACGCACTAACCTAGGTCGGACCACGTTCAATCCCCCAGCGTCCCATATGGCTATGAGTAACTCCTGAGCATCCCTGGGTGAGGCCCAAAACCAGGGGGGGGGGAGAGAGAAAGAGAGAGAGAAAGAGAGAGAGAGAGAGAAAGAGAGAGAGAGAGAGAAAGAATATGTGTGAAAAGATTTTTTTTAATATAATGTCAAAAGAGGGAAAATTTAGATATATAAGGAAATGTCAAGAGACAGAAGCGACATGGTGAAAAATAACCTACAATAAAAGGAAGTTTTATAATTAATTTCTGGGAACATGGAAGAACTGACAAGTAACAACTCCTTCCTCATCAAAATTCTGTATGAAAAATGTTTCCTATTTGTCTTATTAATCAACTTTACAATGATTCCTTGGCAGTATATTAAAAGAAAAATGTTATTCCAATTGTTATTTACTTTGACTAGAGCTAGACAAAAAAGATAAACATTACCACTTCTTCATAATCTTTTAGCCTAGAAATATACCTACTAAAGAGAACTACTATATCAAATTCATGTAATCTTCCATTTATTATAGTAATAATTCTTAGGAATAGGACAATGACATCAAGGTTTGTAATGTCTTTTTAATTCAAATTTATTACAGTGTTAAAGAAATACCTGATTTGCCATACAATCTCTTTCTATACTATTTTGTTTTTTAAATTCTTCTTTTCAAATTATCGTTCAATGCCATAGTCTCTTTCATCATCTTCATTGCAAAAAGTCAGTAAGATGGACAACTTAAGATTCTGTGTTCATGCACAAGAGAAAATGATCTAAATTAAAAATCACTCATCTAAATATTTGGGTAACTAAATCCAGTATTTTAAAAGCATGTCTATATGTATAAAAGCAAGCTCATGTATTTTTCTATGGCAAGATCATCCAAAAATATATAAAAGTTGATTTTTCTTTAGACATTTCAAATTCTCCAATTTCACTGTTCCTTACAAACTCAAAGAATGAAACAGAGCAGAATGTAGAATCAGTGTGATCATTCTTTCTCTCCTTACAATAATTACTTCCAGATTGGCTAGATCTATAGCTAACAGATAAGTGGAATCTGGCTTCCTCCCAAAGCAGCTATGATGAACTCCTCTGAACACTGTTCTGAACAGTAGGGGCCTGAGGGAATCATTCTAGAAAAGAGAAATCTGAGGTCATTTCCAGCCCCACTGCACCAGGGTTGCATTTTAGAAAGGCATCCTGAAGACACAGTTTTATGCTTCACGCTGTTCAAACAATATAGTTATAGTCCACTATATAACTGAAGATTAGAAAAGGATTTTCTGGGAAACACCAAGTCAAATCCAAAGTCTGGTTTTAGAGTTTGACAAAAATAGAAAGAAAAGTCACCCAAGAATTTACTTTGCATTTTAGATTCTGTGATTAGTTTCTGTCCAACCTTGGTTCTTACTTCAGGGCCTTTGCAGAAGGGAAAATTATGTAGATTTTTTGAGGAAACAGTAGGAATCATTTCTCCCTACATGATTTCAGCTCCCCAGAATGCGAAGTGTTTTCTCTGATCTTCACAACAGTCTTCTAAGTTGGGTAGCACAGGTGAACATTGTCCATTTTACAAGTCTAGTTCCCCACAGGTAAATGTGTTCTGTGATGCTAGAACCAAGTGTCCAAACTTACAACTTCATCCCTTTTCCCATAAAAACATCTTAAAGAGATGTAACTGCTAGTGTACTAAGTGAATTCTTTCATTTTTGAATATACAGATTCTATAACCCACATGAATCATTCTCGTTAATGTAGACCGAAAGAGAAAATTCACATACATACAAATGAGGGCATAAATTTGTCCTTCATTTGTTTTAGACTACTCTATTTTTCACTAGCCCTTGCTAGAAATCTATTGTCCTGGTGGTCAGAGAAAGGAATCAAAAAACTCACAAATGGGGCCAGAGCGATAGCACAAACATAGGTGACCCGGGACGGACCCAGGTTCAATCTCCAGCATCCCATATGGTCCCTGAACCTACCATGTATAATTTTTTTTGTTTTGTTTTTTGTTTTTTGGGCCACACCTGGTGATGCTCTGAGGTTACTCCTGGCTATGCGCTCAGAAATCGTTCCTGGCTTGGGGGACCATATGGGACACTGGGGGACAGAACTGTGGTCCATCCTAGGCTAGCACTACCATTCCATACCACCACTCCAGCCCCCAGGTGCAATTTTTGAGTGCAGAGCCAGGAGAAACCTCTGAGCACTGCCAGGTGTGACCCCCCCCAAAAAAAAAGATAACTTACAACTGCTATAAAAGACATCAGAAAGCAAGCTTTAGATTATTAAAAGCCTAGGGAAGGAGAAAAATAAATTCCTAAGGAAGCACAAGAGAATACAATAGATGTTTGTGTTAAGATTTTAAATATATGAAATGATTATACTACTTATGCTTTCTATGGCATATAAATGTTAATGCTCATGCTATATTCACCTAGATTATTATTAGATTTAGTTTTACTTAATATTTCTCTATGATGACTGCTTTAAATCTAACAAAAGAGAGTCATCCTCGACTTGCACGTGAGGTTTAAAAGTTACTTTTAAGGGCTCTGGGGTGGGGATTTCTCCTCCTTCCTGGGGAAGACATTCTACCTGGGCCTCCTCTCCATCTGTCTCCCTGAGCTGCTCAGTGTAGAACTCACCCGTAGGGCCTAGAGACTCACTCCTGGCCATGATGTCCACACCCATCTCCCCAACCTCCACTGGCCCTTCCGCCACTGTGCGCTCTTTAGCTTTCCGACGGCTCCGCATCTTAAAAGTGTCCCTTGAGGGAGCTGCACTGGAAATAGACTTCTTAAATTTTTCCCCTGACTGCTTCAGCCTCTCCCCTGACTGCTTCAGCCTCTCCCCTGACTGCTTCAGTCTCTCTTCCCCTGACTGCCTCAGCCTCTCTCCTGACTGCCTCAGCCTCTCCCCTGACTGCCTCAACCGTTCTCTCCTCTCCGGGGTGACTATTGTAGTTCTGATCCGGTTCACTCTCTTGTCAAAACTCTGCCGTGTCTTTTGCATGTTTTCTTTGGAAAACGCCTTTTTGATATTATCAATGTGCTCCTTGCCTGACTTTCTAAGCTTGTCAGATCTGCTCTCTTCGACATAATATTCTTCATCTGAAGACAGATCTATTGGTGGATCATAGATATCCTCCTCCTCCTCTTCTTGATCCTCACTTAGGTTTTTATCTTTTACAATAGACAAGGATGTCGGGCATGGAATCTTTTCCTGAAGGAAGAGAAAGAAAACATGTTAGATATCAGCTTTTTATCTTCTGGTCAGGTCTTTTAAACCCCCTCCATGGACCATTTATTCTCTGACTGCTCTTTAAATGTTGGTATATCTCAGTGCTTTACTCTTTGGACACTTTCCCTCCTTTTTTTTTTTTTTTTATCTCCAATCCTTTGCATTTGGATTAAAATTAGATGTATTTAAGTTAATTAATACAAATACACAAATCTCACATGCTTTTTTATACCCACCCATCTTATCTTCAAGTATCCCTTTCTTCTAAGATTAAAGCCCTTTTCTAAATGAGCAAGAGACTTCTCTAAGATAAATATATAAATGTCGAATCGTATAACACAGACATCTTAAATTTATGTTCAAAACACACTGTCCATCCACAATTCTCTCTACAGCTCCTTTTCCTAGACCTCTCTCTCTCAGCACCTATAAAATTCAGGCACCAGAGAGAAACTTTAGACAAACAGTTCCAAATACCTCCCTTTCTTCATCCCATTCTTATCAACTGTTATTCATGCTGTACAGAGTAGTTCCTCCTTTTTCTTCCTTACTTGTCAGTTTAGGCCTAAATTTGTGTAATACTTTTTCCTCCGAATAGCACCTAAGTGTTTCCTGATAAGTATTTTTAAAGCACAGCTCTGATCACAACTTTCTCTACTTTAAAAATTTCAGGAGTTCATCACCAGTTAAAGATTAGAGTTTAAATTCACTTGTATGATTAAAACTCTTCCATTTGAGCTAAACCTTGACCTTTCCGCCAGCCCAGCTATGCACAAGGATGAACAAAATCCTTCCTCAGGAATGAATTCAAATGCCCCCCACACACACACAGCCCTAAGAGATTGATTTAGTCTCCAGTTTATATCAAGATGACATTCAACTATCTTTTAACATTTATCACTGTGTGAACTGAACTGAAACTCTATACCAATTTATATATGTCTCCCTAAAGCCTTCCCTAGATGATAGGTTCCATGATAATATAGATGTGTCTCACTGTGTGTTACATCCAGCATTGTTCAGAGTGAGCTGTATGTTAATCAATAAGTCTTGGATCAAGTAAGAGCCATATGCTTCTCTCAGTATATAGTGACTAAGCATCTACCATGCCTCCACTAATGTTCTAGGAACTGAGAACTTCCTATAAATAAGAACTTATGTTCTTAGAGGCAAATTAAGTGCATACCATGTTCAATGATGAAAAGTGCCAAGGTGAAAAAAGGGGAAGGAGAGATACAATATCTGGGGAGGGAAGATGCTTGGAAAGACCACACTAATAAAGTGAAACTAGTATAGACTACTCATCTGAGAAAGAAAGAACCAGTGCAGTACATCATGGCTAGAGAGAGATCAGGGGCAAAAAAGGAAGAGAGGATGAGAGGGAGTAGAAGTCCCAGGTCACGTGGAGCTCTGGATTCATGAATAAGGGTAGTCAGTGGCTCTTACTAAGTGTGATCATCTTTTAAAAGTCAAAACTTAGGGGCCGGCGTGGTATGCTAGAGGTGTCTGCCTTGCCAGCGCTACCCTAGGATGGACCGTGGTTCAATCCCCCGGCGTCCCATATGGTCCCCCAAGCCAGGAGCGACTTCTGAGCGCATAGCCAGGAGTAACCCCTGAGCATTACCAGGTGTAGCCCAAAAACCAAAAAAAAAAAAAAAGTCAAAACTTAAAAATATAGTTTTGACCCAGTGACATGATTTGACTTATGTTATAAAATAATCACTGTTGGGCCAAGCGGCCTCAGGAGTATTGAGTGGAAATAAAAATGGCCAAATTTGGGGGCTGAGAGATAGCACAGCAGTAGGGTCTTTGCCTTGTACACAGCAGCAAATCCAGGATGGATGGTGGTTTGAATCCCAGCATCCCACATGGTTGTCCTACCCCTTACTCAACCCCTTATCCCCAGTGCCTGCAGAGCCAAGAATAACTGCTAAAAGGTGCTGGGTGTGATCACCCTCCCCCCCCCAAAAAATTTAAGCCTAAATACCCAAAGTCAATGACAATAGAATCAAGAGCCCTAAATACAACAAGCTATACACAAAAAGAACCTGTTACACTAGCAGTCCAGAGGGCTAAGGGTGGAGGGATATGGGAGATATGCTGGGAACTAAGATGGAGGGAAGTCAACACTGATGGTGGGAATGGCTCTACCCTAATTTACTGTCACTATGTACCTGAAATACAACTGTGAGAGTCTTGTAATTAACATTGGTCTTAATAGAAATTAATAAAAAATAAATAAAATGATCACTGTTGCAAATAAGAGATAAGGAGCAAGACAAGATTTTTTCCCATAGACCACAAAGTAAGAAGAATGCAAGAAAAAGTGGTGAGAGCCAATTTGATAAGCCAACAATTTTCCACTGTTAATGGGTGTGGATTAAGATGCTTATGCACCTCAAAAGAAATGGTGACCAGGATACAAAGACTACCCACAGACTGTGAATAACTATTCACCCAATACCCACCTGATAATGGATTAATATCTAAGATATATAAGGCCCTAGAAGAATTTAACAAGGAAAAAAATTCTAACCCAATTAAAAAGTTCTGCATTTATTCTTCTTCTGGTTTACTCTAAATGAGTTTAGAACAAGTCCAGGACTTGCAACAAAATAAGTTATAAAATATGGGAGAGTGGGAGATGTTTTTGTTTTGGTGCTATAAATTAACTTTAAACATGTAGATAAATGTCAGAAATAAAAGTATAAGGAGTTAAGATGTTTGCCTTACATCCAGCTAACTCGATTCAATCACCTGCACTCATATGTTCTTTTGAGCACCATCAGGGCCAGTCCTGAGCAGAAAGCCAGGAACAGACCCTGAAAATAGCCATCAAGCATGGCCTAAAACTTCCCACCTCCCCTCCTGCAAAAAGGAAAAAAAAAACAAAACAAAACACATATATCTGCCAGCTAAGCATAAGGAAATTCACAAGAGCAGCTCCTCTCCTTCCCACAACAAAAGCCCCAGGAAAAGAAGTTTCACCAAGAGAAGGAAACAATTAAGTCAAATGTCAAAAAATAGGGTAATGGAGCTGTAGAGCAGGGTACTTGCCTTGCACACAGCATCTCCTATGGTTCCCTAAGCAGCATTTAGGGAGTAATTCCTGAGTACTAAAAGTAAGCCCTAATAACATCATGCAGAACCCTTCTCCCCCCAAACAATGATATGGATTTGGGAACATGCAAACACTATTGGTGTCCCTACCAACCCAGAAACATAGCTATTAAAGAAACCAAACTCACTACTTTCAAGTGCTGAAAAGAAACAGAAAGGCATTTGGTAGACACCATGAGATAAACTGAGTTCATAAATTAAAATTTCTAAAAGAAATTGCTCCTAAACCAGTTCAATCAAAACAATGTAGTAGCATTTAAGAAATACATTGATTTAAAAAAATTCTATAATCTAGCAGCCTGGTAAAAAGGATGTTTTCTTGGAACCTTAATTTTTTGGATACTTAAACTGAACTAGAGAGTCTAGGAGTTAAAGGGGAATTAAAAAAAAAAAAGCTGGGTAGGTGTCTCATAGCTTTCTGATGAATCAGAGAAAACAACATTACTCCTCTCCCTTCCTGCCACCTGTCACAGGGAGTAGCTTCAGTAATACCATGTGAGTTTGCATGGCCAGAAAGGTATAATTAGAAAAGGAAGAAGCCAAAGAAAAAAATGATCATTAGTGCTGAGATGTGCATGAAGGGAACCCTCACACATAGGAGCTCACTGTCTACTGTGAAAACATTAGATATGGCTTTACTCAGGACCAAAAAACTTTCTTCAATAGCACATAGCAAATTAAAAATCAGGCAGGAAATCAAAACAAAGATAGAATCCAGGAATTGTTATGCGGATTTATTTCTTATGATTCTTATGAATGAAAGATATACAGATTAATTATTAGATACTGTAATAAGTAAAGATTACCAGAGACAGCTACTACAAGGCTTTGTGTAGAAGTCCAGGTAAAAAGGTGATTTCTATAACAAAAAGTGATAAATGGTTGGGGCTGGAGTGATATCACAGCGGGGAGGGCATGTGGCTAACCGGAGTTCGATCCCCAGCATACCCTGAGACTGTCAAGAGTGATTTCCAGGGCCGGAGAGATAGCATGGAGGTCGGCGTTTGACTTTCATGCAGAAGGTCATCGGTTTGAATCCCGGCGTCCCATATGGTCCGCTGTGCCTGCCAGGAGCAATTTCTGAGCATGGAGCCAGGAGTAAACCTTGAGCACTGCCGGGTATGACCCAAAAACCACAAAAAAAAAAAAAAAGAGTGATTTCCGAGAGCAGAGCTAGGAGTAATGCCTGAGTGGCCGAATGTGGGCCCCCTAAAAAAAATAAACAAAAAACCAATAACAGCAAAAAGTGATAAATGGGCCCTACAAATAGGGTATTAAAGTAGTATAATAAGGGAAATTTGAATATGAAAAGACAGGGACAAATCATTAGGGAATCTTTTGTGGTAGCCACAGGCCTGTGGGCATAATGACCAAAATTATTAGAAGATATGGTAAGACTCTTGGCTTGGATTATGACAAGTCCATCAAGGAGAAAGTTCATTTAAACTTTAAACTTCTTTATTAAAGAAAAATCACAATATGGAGAGGAGAAAGCTCAAGGGGCTGAGTGAAGGCTTTGTATGCTGAAAGCTTGAGTTAATACCCCGCACCATGTTCCCCTAAACACCACAAGAGTGACATCACCCCAAGCAGAGAGCTCTGAAAACCTCTGAGCTATTCACTGCCAAGTATCTGCCTCTCTCAACAAAATTTTCAAAAGCAAGTGAAGCAGCCAATCATTTTTTTCATGCCAGTATTCAAGATTGGGTGAAAGTTCAGACACACAGCTGTAAAGATTAAGATATCAATGAAAATCGCTACTTAATGGGGGTGGGGGGATCGCCACTTAAAGATACATTTTAGAAAAAATACTAAGTGTAAATAAGGTGTATTGTTCCTGAACTTCTCGGTTTAAAGTTAATTTAGTAGTAGGGATGATTCTCAATCTAACTATTTCTGCAAAACGTAGAATAAATGATAAGACCTAATTTTAATTGCTAAGAATAACTTAACATTGTATACGATGTTCTAATATCTAAGGAATCATTGAACCCATTAGTAATTTACTCTCCTCTTTTTTCTATAGGTTCTCCTTTAATCAAAGATTGCAACTGCATATAGACAAAGTGCTTGTTAGACTTTGAACAACTTAAATTTTACAAAATCTTCATAGTATTATATCTTATAAGAAAAAAAAAAAGACATGACCTTAATTAGTGCCTCTCAGTTGCTTTATCAGACCATCTTCTATTCACCCAAGGGATTGAGAGAGGGAAAATACAAAGTTTTAGGGAGTAACAGGTGAGTATAAACATTAAAACTTTTTAAAAATTGTATCAGTAACAAATCCATGGCACAGCAGTGGGGCGTTTGCAACTGACCTAGCCAGACCGTGGTTCGATCCCCCCGAAGTCCCATATGGACTCCCAAGCCACGAGCAATTTTTGAGCGCAGAGCTAGGAGTAACCCCTATGCATCACTAGGTGTGCCACTCCCCCCCCCCCGAATCATATCAGTAGACAGAGAAAATTATCCTAACTTCAGTCTGAACTCGGCACTTTATAAAATTTAATTAACAGCTGGATGCTAACTTCTCAGGAGAAGTGCCAGATGCTATGATTCTTTATGTATCTCTCCCAATATTGATAATGCCCTTGGAAAGTGGATCTAAAAAACAAAAGGTCCTACATTCTACAATACCAAAACTAGATCCCCCCTACAAGCACCACTACTGAGAGTGTCCTCTGATTTATGGTTTTTCTTTTTAAGACTGCAAAAGGGCTCCTAAGCACCTGGATAAAAAGGGAAATTATCAAAACTTCAAATAGCATATAGTCATTCTGCCTATTTTTTTGAAGTAAGCAACTCTTCTCATCTTAAATGAACAAAAGGATCTGAAAAATGGATCTGAAATACTCCTTTGAAGCCCCACTACGACTTTATCAGTCAACAGAGCCACTGAGATCTGACTAACATGTGAAGAATGTTGTGGGAATAACAGCCCACATCCCAATTAGCTTACAAATATCTGCCCATATAATCCAACTGTGTTCCTGTTTCATTTTGCTTTTATTTTTGTAGCTTTTATCCTTATGAATATAGGTATCCTTTCTTTATAAAACTGAAGTGCATTTAAAAAAAAAAGTAAAGATAGCACTTGGACAACCTTAAAACAGGTTCCTGAGTTTATGCTTGAATTCTCTGACATGAAATTCTGATGCTCAAAGCTTTATGAACTTTCAAAGTGCTTAATACATAATGCCAAAGCTACCTTCCAAAATTGTATCAACCACCAGCAAACTATAAAAGTGCTTTTTTTCCTACTTAAAAAACATATGATAGGAACTGCAATATGAAACCAAAGTGAAATTCTTCTCTGACCTAATGATTTTCATGTTCTATAAGAGAAAGAGTTTTTGTTCCTCTGATCTTCTGTTTTAAAAGTTCATAACAGATATACACCTGCCACAGACATAACTCTTTCAAAAAGTTAAGTGTCAAATGCAGAGCAATACAGAAACTTATTAATACAAGGCTCTCCCAAAAAGCTACTATGTGAAATTAGCTAAGTAAAAAGAATTTGCAATTTAATAATAATTTATGTGATTCCTACATCTATATAACTATAATAAAAATTAAAATAATTGTCTGTTCATTTAAAAACTTAAATTTAGTCTCATTATGTGTCCTATATATTATTACTTGTAAAAAAAATTCCAAAAATCCAATTATATTTGCAAAAGGTCACATAATTTTTGCTGTTTAGAACTTTTCGATAGTCTGCAGAACGAAGTGAGAAAAACACATTGTGGAGCTACTGATGCCCAATATCTATTTTTTATTTAAGAAAAAGATCTCTTAATGAGGACCTTAGACCTCTTCTGTTCCTCACATTCACATAGTCCATGAAACAACATCATGCTATTATGACTAATATGCTAAAAGAACCTCACCAATATAAGGTTTCAAAGGTAAAACAGTCTCTGCTATGACCCACTGTTCCTATTTCATGAAATGGTTAAGAAGTTCAGAATGGGGCCCGGAGAGATAGCACAGCGGCGTTTGCCTTGCAAGCAGCCGATCCAGGACCAAAGGTGGTTGGTTCGAATCCCAGTGTCCCATATGGTCCCCCGTGCCTGCCAGGAGCTTTTTCTGAGCAGACAGTCAGGAGTAACACCTGAGCACCGCCAGGTGTGGCCCAAAAACAAAACAAAACAAAAAAAAAAAAAAAAAAGTTCAGAATGGCACGGTAGTAAATTAAAATAATTTCATTATGAAATTCAGCTGATATAATTTCACTACATGAACTTACACAATAGTGACCATACCTGGAATATGACCACACGAAACTTGTTTTTCTTCATTATTTCCTCTTGCCTGGTTTCAACTTTTTTAACATGAATTTGTTGCTTCTCCACACGAGCTCTTACATCTCTAATGTGAGCGCTGATTTTTCGGGTTTTCTCAAACAACTTGTTGACGACATAACTTGTATTGCTGTGGGACTGCGAAAACTTCAGAAGGTCAATCTGGACAGATTTGATGGCATTTCCCATTTCCCTGTGTCTCTCCTCAATTCTCTTCTGGCTGGCCTGCACACTGTCCACAATGGCGGCCACCCTGTCCAGGACAGTCACAATGGTGAGAGCAGCGTCTTGGTCTTCATCTTCTGGAGCACTTGACAGGCGATTCTGGTAGGTTTTGTCAGCGTTTGAGGAAGACCCATTGTGTGCCATGGTATTTATTTCTCGGCAAAAGATGTCCTACTACAATCAATTCTGGCGCTTAGGACAAGAAGTTAGCTGGGTAACAAGGCAACAGCAGGGTTTTTTAAAGGACTGGAGCAACCTTAGCTCTGGAGACTGGTCAAGTATTTCTAACTATAAATACCCATACGTGACTGTTCTGCAACATGAACCTTTGCAAAGCACTGGGTACTGTTCCAGACATGCTTGCTGACTGACTAAGAAACTCAAATAAAACTACACAGTAGGAGAGTAAAGCTTTTGGAAAAAAAATCCACTAAAGCTAATTTCGTTAATAATATTAAGCCTAGATAGAGGCCAAACAACCCCTAATGTTTGAGTGAAACTTTTGCCTTTAGATAAATTTAAGCAGTATTTCTAAAATCAAAGAGGAAATCTGAATGAACATATTTGTCTATGAATTTTATACATTAAATGCCTTGAGAGATCAATACCAAAGAAGTTAGTAAATAAACACACAAAAACAGAGGGCATATAGTGAAAACATTATATTATAGCATGCTTTTGCAAACCAAATATTAAAATTAATATTTAATTTTGAACATATCCTAAAATTCTACATGCATACTTCTGAATATTTAAACTACATGTTAAATAGCTCAGTACATTCTACTCACACGTCTCATCTTTAAACACCAACAGTCTATTAATATAGTTATTACTACAGAACAAATTTGGATAGAGGTTTCAGATAGTTTTTAAAGCTCACTTTAAGAGTACCAATCATTAACTATTTTGCATTTTATTCACAAACACTGATACAATTTTATTTATGTTAAAACAAACATTTTCTTTAAAAATGAATGTGTATTAAAGTAGTTTAACTTATAGAGTAGGCTTTCTTCTGATCTGCTTCTTAGACAGACTATTTTCACAATATCTAAATCTACTTTTCATTGATCTGTTCCATCATTTCTACCAGAAACTTTTGCAAATTATCAGAATTTTTTTAGCGAAATCATCAAATTTTAGCCCATACATTTTATAAATATTTTACATCTAACACACACATCTTTACAGCTCATGCGATAGGCAGTGTCTAAAAAAATCAGTTACTAAATCTCAAAAACATTTAAATGTCTATTTAAACACAGTGTCTTCTAGATTTTTCTTGTAAGAAAAGTAATCTGTAAACATCTTTACCTTTAGTTCATGCTTTTCCACTTGCTGTGTTCATTGTGAAAGAAGAGAATATGACTTTATAACCATTTGTGAAGTGGTCCATCTTTGCAAAAATATTACATTCCATGAGTAAAGAACAAGTCTTATAATTACCATGTGGTACAAATTTGTGAAACAAATTTCTGTATTTAAAAACATAAAACAAACACTACTAAACAGTCCAAAACTGTTGTAGCTGAATATTCTAAATACAAGCCAACAGTACTACACTAAAAATGTCCAAAAATAAGGCCTCTGAAATAAATATTTCCATTCTTTAAAAAAAGACAATAAATGTACATCACATGGTCTGTGTACATATAAAAGTCATCAGTTTAAACCATTCTTGATGATGTATCTGAAGTAAAATGACCTAGGTTTTGCTTCTGTCGTCGGCCTCTATTGTTTTTAGGGCATTTTCTGTTGAATTTAAACAAAAGAAAAAGAACGTCATTTTGTCAGGGATATTTTGAGTGATTACAAGTAATAAACATTTCACATATAAAGCCATATTGCATGTTGTCATGCAGAAGGGGAAAGGATGATATTTGGTGCAAGATATTTGAGAATAAACTCACCATATTTGCTCTTTTCTACAAACTTACATATTTCTGAGGGGTAAGCTGGGTAGATATTCTTTTTTTTAACTTCATTGATTGATTCTTGGGCCACACCCAGCTGCGCTCAGGGGCTACTCCTGGCTCTGCACTCAGAAACTGCCTTGGCAGGCTGGGAGACCATATGAGACACAGAAAACAGAACTGGGTCCCTCCTGGGTCAGTCACATGCAAGGCAAAGGTATACGGCTGTGCTATCTCTCCGGCCCTTGAGATATTCATTGCTGGTGTGTACACCTGCTAAACCCATTCCCAAGACTTATAATATTACACATGTAATCCTAAAAAAAATTCCTGACCTTCCTCTGACCTCAGCCACAATGACAAATATATACTTAGAAACTATTCACAGAGCAAAGTATCTTAGCCTACATTGCTTCCCAGATCTTTATGGCACTTCAAAATGGCAAAAATGGCATAGGTGAAGAGAGAAATCAGGAAGAGGTACACTTCTTAGCTTCAGGTATGAAGTCATAGGATAGACTTGAAAATTTTTAGACAAATACTTAAATGAAGTTATTGCAAACCCTGCTTAGACAAACCATGGAGCCACCAAAAGACTATCATGCTTGAGAATAGCCTTGCTCTGTTTGCATGTTATTGCCAGCTCTTATCAGAGTAATACATGCTTACCACTATAATTGTTCTTATGTATGTCCTCAAGGACATAAACTTAGGATCTCTTATTATGTATAAGGATAAATTCTGAACATTCTGAGTTTGGGCCCTCCTGCAAAATTGCTAGTTGTGTAATGTCTGCTTGATGTAAACTATTAACCTCTAAAATCTCAGCCAGCAAAGAATGTAGAAATAATGGGAAGACTTAGGATAATAAGTATTCCTACTGTAAATGTCCATGTTTTCTTTAAAGAACACAACTTTACCTTGGCTTAAAAGGCTTGATAACACTTTTCTCATAGAACCTTCACAAATTTTATCTCACTATTCCTCATGAGCACACTTTGAGGTACACAAAGCTAAAATCATCCCCATTTCATAAATAAGGAAAGTGCCTGAAAGATCAATCTATCCTCTAGAACTATCACTAATTCTCCATCACCTTATAAAAGTTTCAACTTCACCGGGCCATGATTTTTCCATCTTTCTAATAAGGATAATAAAGAGTCTGGGGTCCCTTCCCCATTAGACCTGTCATTCTATGAATCTAGACCAAAAACTAGATTCATCCCATTTATATAAGGATCATTCAAGCCGCTTTGGTGAGCGGTCTTTTATGGAAATTGCTCACATGTAGCAGTCACCATGGAATAAGTGAACAACAGCTGTCCGGTAATGGACTGTGTGGGAGAGACACGCCTGAAGAATTCTATGGTAATAAACCCAGGTACATAATTATAAAATTCTAAATCCACCACAGCCTGAAAGATATGCATGGGTACAAGATAAGCCTGGGGTGTGAGGAGGAGGGAATGTCACAAATGAAAAAAGCAGTGTCAAGGAGAAAGCTATAACAATTCACTAAGAGGACTCTGTTCATGAAACAGTGAGCAGTGAAAAGACAATTTTAAAAATTGAATGTGGGGTCTGAAGAATAGCACAGCAGTAGCGTGTTTGCCTTGTAAGCAGACAACCTAAGCAATCCCCAGCATCCCAGATGGGCCCCTGAGCCTGCCAGGAGTAAATTCTGAGTGCAGAGCCAGGAGTAATACACCTGAGCATCGCCAAGCTTGCCCTCCCCCCAAAAAAACTGAATGTGATAGGACTGGAGAGAGAGTTCAGGAAGCAAGGCACATGCCATGCATGCTGCTAACTTGTATAATCCTCAGATGATGCCCCAAGCTCAGAACTAGTGCTTGAACTAGATAGAACAGAATAGTCCCTTGAGCACAGTCCCAGGTAGTCTAATCACCCCCCAAAAAATGTGAATGTGATGTCTAGATGTCAGTGAAGGCACCAAATGGACTTGGGGTAAAATACTGCACCCAGAGCAATAGAATAGTGGTAGGGTTTTTGCTTTACACATGGCATGTGTGGGTTCAATTCCTGGCATTCCATATAATCCCCAAACTGCCAGGAATAATTTCTAAGTCAAAGCCAGGAATATAACTCCAAAGAGCCACGAGGAAGGCGGGGGGGGGGGGGGGGGAGACTGGGAGGGAAAAAGAGGAGGAAGAGGAGGAGAAGCAGAAGAGGAGGGAAGTAGAGGGGTAGGTGTACCGGGGAAGGTGGGAGGAGGAAGATACTAACTTGAAAATTACCTGTCAATATAATATAGTAACTGAGAATTAGAGTACCTGAGACTACAGCTGGATAAATGTACAGAAAGGAAATATATCTCTGACTTTGGGCAAAGCACATCCACCTCAGGACTTGTTTCTCTGCTTCCCTAAATAGACAGTGCTAGACCCAAACCTTCGTTCCACTGTCTCTGGCACCCCATGAACTCAAAGATCACTGTGGTCTTAAAAATCTTCCCTCGGTTTACCTCATTTCTTTTCACTTTCCCTGGTACACTCTAATAATGTCTGAATGATACCACCCTCACATACTCCAATGACGTTCATATTCATCTTATTTATATCAACTCCCTCCATACTCCCCAGCCCCGAATTTCCACAAAGTCAAGTTTGGAGCTGGATCCATTGGGCTGATCATACTTGGCAAATGAATTTCCTAAGATGACACAAAGACCCATCTTTTGATGGTTTTGGGAAAAGAGGAATAAATGATTTAGGAATTAGGCAGTTGTGAATCCAAGTCCAGTTGCTCTATGGCTCAGTAGTATGACCATGGGGACATAACTTACCTTTGAGCCTATAAGGAGTAGCCACAGGCAGCCCTACTGCTGTGTTTCTATCTTCTCTTTCTTCTGTCATTCATCTTTATACATATATGTCCCCTGCTTTCTACTGCCCAATCTTGTACTCAGTAGTTTAGCCTAAGGGTAGATCATCTGTTCCATGGAATAAAGTCCAGCCATTTTAGTGCCAGACTTTTATGAAAAATATCTGTTATTCAGCGAGCATTTTTTTTATCATTTCAGCTCCAGATGGCAGAGACTACTGAAAGGTTGGTTTTTATCCAAACCTTAGATAGAAAAGCCATAAATCCATTATGGCCTGCCAATATCTGTTCTTGATATGATCTAATCTCAAAACATACAGATTTGATGTTTATGGGATTTCTGGAATAAACCTCAGAGAACATAGCAAAAACGGTGGGCAAGAAAAGGCTGAGAAGCACAAAGACAATAATACAATGCATTTTCTTTTGACTTTTCTCAGGTCCAGTTCAGTTCTGACTTAATTTGCTACCAGCTTGGAAACACAATCACTCTGTACCATTTGCATTCTAAATGTGTCCTTAAATTTATAATAAATTATTTTAGTAATGACAAATTTTAATTTTCCTGATGCCAGAGACCAAACTTGGGGTCTTATCATATTTCAGATATTCCTTCTACCATTGAACCACAAACTTATCATTATTAATTAAACTATAACATGAGAAAACATTGAGATAATATCAAGAAGCAGTTATCTGAGATAACTGAGATAGCACAGCGGTGTTTGCCTTGCAAGCAGCCGATCCAGGACCTAAGGTGGTTGGTTCGAATCCCGGTGTCCCATATGGTCCCCTGTGCCTGCCAGGAGCTATTTCTGAGCAGACAATCAGGAGTAACACCTGAGCACCGGTGTGGCCCAAAAATCAAAAAAAAAAAAGAAGAAGAAGAAGAAGCAGTTACCTTTAACTTGATTTTTTCCCTTTCTTGTCATTATTTATTCCAGTAATTTTCTTTTTTTTTTAATTCCAGTAATTTTCTTAGGGCATAAAAATATTACAATTGGACAGGACTTAAAATATGCCTATATGACTCTTCTGTGCAAATATCAAAATATCTATTTTTATTATCTTTAAATACAGTGCTCAAAATGAGGCCCAGTTCAAAGATCCCGAAATTGCTGTATGTACTGAGCTCCCTCTACCTGCAGCGCTAATTAACCTCCAACCCCAGAAATGAGTTCTTGTCCCTCTTTTTTCTCTCTCTCTCCCTCCCACCCCTCCCCCACCTTATCACACAAAGACCCTTTCATTTGAAGTCTGGCACCACATTTTTCTTTCTTCTGACAGATCGTCCACCCCTAATTTAGGTTCTGTACTTCTTATGTTATTACCTACCTTGTTATGCACATGACAATTGCTACTATGATGGCAATCTGTACCGCTCCAATAATTGCTGCAATGAGAACATGAGTGAGCTTTTGCCTACTTGGCACTACATAGAGGATACTAAAGTCTGTCTTTTCACAGTGCTGTCCAGTGTAACCAGATTCACATCTGAAAGAGGGGGAAAAAGATATATTCCTGTTAGAATTACAGATTTTAATAATTTTCAAATTTAAAGACACAAAATAATACTAATATTTAAACTAGAAACCTAGTTTAAAAACTAAAGAGGGGAGAATGATATATCCCTGTGAGTATTACAATTTTTGGGGGGGTTTTGTTTTTGGGCCACACCCGGTGATGCTCAGGGGTTATTCCTGGCTATGTGCTCAGAAATCACTCCTGGCTTGGGGGACCATATAGGATGCCGGGGGATCGAACTGCGGTTCGTCCTAGGTCAGCTATGTGTAAGGCAAATGCCCTACACAGCACTACCGCTCTGGCCGAGAATTAAATATTTTTATGATTTTCAAATTTAAAGACTCAAAATAATATTAAAATTTAAACTAAAAAATCTAGTTTAAAAACTAGAAAAACTAGACTTTCCCGTCATCTGCGTAAAATGATCTTGTGTATTTCCTAATACTCTTTTTGATATATCTAATTCATGTCTTTCACTTAAAATAATGTAACATTCATTTCTATGTATTTTAATCATTTTATTATTGAGATTGTTCAGTGTTAGTGTTTATGCTTTACATTAATTTTAAAGTTCTAGTTTATTACTTTACTGAAAAATAGATATATATATATATATTTTACTTAAGACTTTTAATAAAATATATATTCCTTTTCCATTTAGCAGTTTTCCATTTTTCATATTATGAATTTTTCATGATGAACATTATGGCAATGTGAGCTTTTCTACATTAATGTTATTCATAAACTTGACATCTGCAAATAGGATTATTGAATAAACACATATAAACATTATTTTTAACATAGGATCAAATTATATCCAAGACACTTTTCAGTGTACATAAATAATCATTTCAGATGCAGGAGGAAGTTAAAAATAAGTTATTAATGACAAAGAGTCAGGCAGTCAATTAAGTGCTAAACCTAGAAATTAGCCTTATTCCAATTAAAAGTAAATTAAAAAGCAACATCAGTGGATGATAGTTTGACAGGGAGGAAACACTTAAGATATTTAACAGAAAATTCACGGGATTTTTTTTTAGCTGACAGAAAGGAGATGTATAAATTAAACAGTCTTCAGCTACAGATATTAATAAAACATCCAAAGTATAAGGATCATATATTCATTAATGTTTCCACACTTCAGTATTACAAAATTTTAACCACAAAGACATAACAACACAACAACAACAGAGAAACCTGGGAGCAGGGAAACAGAGAAGCCAGGGGTGATGTGGGTCCAACAATCCCATCCCTGAGGTTCCTAGACACCTGCCAGTAGGTTTCACACTGGGTTCTAAACTTCCTAGCAGACAAAAAAACAAGGTAGTAAGGTAGATACAACAGACCATGGAAATGAATTGAGAGCTCAGAAATAAACCCACATAACTGTATCTCATTGATTTTTACATGGGTTCTGACTATCCAATGGGGGGGGGGGGGAATCTCTTCAACAAATGGTTTTATTGGGACAAGTGGACAGCCACATACAACAGAATGAAGTCAGACCTCTCTCAAAAAACACACAATAACTCAAAATAGACCATAGATCTAAATGTAAGAGCTAAAACTACAAAAATGGTAAGGGAAAATAAAAGAAATAAACGTTCATGACCTCAGATTAGACAGATTCCTTAAGTATGACATCAAAACTCAGCTATGACACAACACTTAACACAATGATAAAATAGACTAAATCAAAATATTTTGTAATTAATGCACTATAAAAAGTAAGAAGACAGAACAGACTAGTACAATTTATGAATCTGATGAACGTTTATATAGAACATAAAAAGAACCATTAGCACTCATTAACAAAAAGACACACACTCTCCCCCTTTCAGAATGGGCAAGAGATCTGAACAAATAAAATTATTATTCTCCAAATAAGATTATACAAATTGAGCAACATGAAAAAACACTCAACATCATGAGTCATCATGAAAATGCAAATCAGACCCATAATAAAATATTATTTCACACCCACAAGGATGGCCAGAATTAAAAAGCCAGATGTTAGGAGACTACTACAGAGAATTTAAATAAAATACAATCACTTTGAAAAACAATCTGGAGTTCCCTTAAAAAGTATAATACAAAATTACTATTTGACTCAGAAGTCCCTCGGCATTTATCCAAGTGAATTAAAAATATGGCCATACAAAATACAAACAATATGCACACAGCATCATTCATAATAGCCAAATAGTAGAATATAATTAATCAACTTATGGATGGTTTTAAAATGAGATGGCATCAATTCAATTACTCAGTCATAAAAATAAATAAAGTAAAAACATATGATATAATAGAGATAAATCTTGAAAAAAATTATGCTAACTGAAAGAAGTTAGAGATGCCAGCAAACTTTATGATTCCATGTAAATATATATATAAATATATATATATATATATATATATAAAAACTTTATGATGT
The DNA here is from genome assembly GCF_024139225.1 of Suncus etruscus. Lineage (NCBI taxonomy): Eukaryota > Metazoa > Chordata > Mammalia > Eulipotyphla > Soricidae > Suncus > Suncus etruscus. The sequence goes on along the minus strand of NC_064848.1, from coordinate 72,856,567 downwards.
CCATGATAAGGCAATTTTAAAAACAGACTAGGAGATGTCTAGGGCTGAGTAGCATGGTGAGATTTAGGAGTAAGAGCTAAAGGACATGGAGGGAGTTTGATCTTAAGAGAAAAAAATATTCTAAAAATGGGGTGCTATTTACACAATCCTGAATAAATGTAAAAACTTATGTGTGTGTATGTATATATATATATATATACACACCCAGCAATGCTTGGGGCTTAGTCTTGCCTCTGAGCTCAACTGTATTTACCCTACCAGTTGTACTATCTTTCTGCCTCACCACCCCATCCTCAATGAAAAGGACAACTTTTTGATACAGGTAACATCTTCAACAATACAGCTGTAATAATAATTTCAACAATATAAGAAAAAAATCTCATGGGTTTTTAATATTATTTATGATAGGCTAATGGCCAAGAATCAAAGATCTGTAAAATAAAAAATAGTTCCACCAGAAGTAATTACCATGTCCTAGATATGCAGCTCCCTGATAGTTAAATTTAATCCAAAGATAAAAATCAGAATATTAAAAAGTATATATAGGCCATAAATTGTTCAGGCAACCTTCTCTGAATATTTTTTCTTTCAACTGGCTTTTGGGTTATCCTCTGCAGATATCTGGAATATTAATTTCTAGGTTATCACTTCTCTCATTGTTGATTAAAGACAAACAAGTATTTGGCCCTCTGCTGTCTGTTCTTTCACCCTACACATTCCTTCATAGTAATATCATTCACATCCATAGCCCCAAAGGCTTATTTATTCTCTCATCTACCAGTTTACTGAGTATATATGTCAGGCATTATAAGGGGCATTTGTGATACTTCACTGAGCAAAACAGATAAAGATTCCTGGTTTGTTCATACTCTAAGGGAGGGAGAGATGATCAATAAATATAATATGTAAATTATATTAGGTGATTATGTACCTTAAAAGAATGCTAAGGCAAATTACTAGGTATGGGACAGAAGAAAACTGCAATTTAATAGTATTATTATTTTGGGAGGAGGGCACAACTAGCTCTGTGCTCAGGGACCATTCCAGTGGTGGTGGAAGACTGTATGGTACTGGAATAGAATGGGCGAGAGAATTGGGCAAATGCAAAAGGAACATGGATGAGATGCAAGAGCAACTAAAGGGTTTAGCAGACGAATGACACAAACTGACTTTCAGCTTAAAGGTTCACTCTGGATACAGTGCAAAATGGGGAATGCTGTAATGCAATGAAGTTAGAGAGCGGGTGTGGTGGCATGGACTAAATACAGCAGTTGTGAAGGTGAAAAATAATATAATTTTGGACATATTGTGAGTTAGATCAAAGTAACAGTATTTCACAACTAAACAGAGACGGGGTATAAGAGGAAAGTCAAAAATGTATCAGAGGTATCTTGTCTAAGTAATTAAAAAGATAGAATTGGCATCAAATGAGAATGAGAGGCTGACAGATGGAGCAGGATCAGAGAAGGGAGATCAGCTTAGGTTCTGGCTGGGCTTGAGATGCTAAGCAATGCATGAAAATGGTATGGGAGGGCTGGAGAGATGGGACTGTTCAAAAGAAAAGACAACTGCATTGAGCAGCAACAACTGCCACTTCCATATGGGGTTGGGGTCAAAAGACTATGAGAGTAGGTTCAAGCAAGGAAAGAGAAAAAAACTAGATCAAGAGACAACTTCATAGGGCCAGTGAGGTGGTGCTAGAGGTAAGGTGTCTGCCTTGCAAGCGCTAGCCAAGGAAGGACCACGGTTCGATCCCCCAGTGTCCCATATGGTCCCCCCAAGCCAGGGGCAATTTCTGAGCACTTAGCCAGGAGTAACCCCTGAGCATCAAACGGGTGTGGCCGAAAAAAAAAAAGAGAGACAACTACTTCATAAGAAACAGGGTTAGAGCAAATAAGAAAATGGCTTTTTCCCCAAGAGAATGAATATATATATATGTATGTATGTGTATATATATATGTATATATAATTAATTATATATATTTAATGAGAACAGAACAAAATAAATACAGTCACAGTAAAAAGGGAGAACAGCTTGTCAGTGACCATAAAAATGTGAAATCCAACTTTCTATTTTGCTTCAAAGTTTCTCAATTAACTTGGAAATAAAGATCATCAACCAAGAATGAAGATGTAAAAGACTTTGAACATCTGAAAAGGTAGAAAGCTAGCATCCAAGAAGAAAAAGAATGAATATCACTTAAGAATGACAGTCTGGCTGCATGGAAAACCTGCTTTGAGATTTACAAATAGAAATGTTGGTGAGCCAAGTATTTTTCAACACCAACCACTTATTTATATGAGTATAGATGAGGGAAAATGATAAAACTAGAAAAGAACTATAATGTCAGATTGTGGAATAGAAGCTGAGTAGGAAAAGAATGAAGTTATTTGAAGAGTGTGAGACTGAAAAGCCAACAGTATCAATAAATTGGAGGACTAGTGTTCTAGCAGGACTGTGAGGTGGATATAGACTAGAAGGAATAAGCTAGAAATTCTAAAATCAAAACATATGCAGTAGCTTGATAGACATCCACAGATATATGACACTAAGCCTATTAAACAGAAATTCCCTCTAAAACTCTTCTATCTTCCCATTGGTATTTCCTACTATGTTCTGCCATCGCCTGAAACTCTGAACACCCTCTTGGCACTCCCTTCCCATCATCCTCTGCCAACCCTCACATTCCCACCCTTATATACAATTGGATTCCAGGGGGCAGGGAGATAATGCAATGACAATGATAGAAAAAAGTGGTCACTCTGAACCAGGATTGGGTGCTGAAAAGAGGTAAAGTGGTAAAGCCTCATACCATCTTAGTGATAGCCTCGTAAACTACAGTGCCTAAAAGGAGAAAAAGAACCTGCCATAGAGGTAGTTTGGGAGATTAGGAAAGAAGCAGATATTGGTGAATTGGTGTTAAAACAGTGAATCTCAATCATAAATGATTTTTCCTGAAACTCAGTCATGAATAACTTTGTAATTCATGATGACTCAATTTAAAAAAAAATAGTAGATAAGTAAAAGATGGGATTGAGGAGACAGTACAGTGGGCAAGGCATTTGTTGTATAGCTGAGACCCAGGTTCAATCCCCAGCATCCTATATGGTCCCCCAAACTCACTAGGAGTAATTCCTGTGTGCAGAGCCAGGAGTAAATCCTGAGCAATTCTGGATGTGGCCAAAAAAAATGTGTGTGTAAAAAGAAGTGAATAAATGAATAAAGTTAAGAGAGAGAACAGTAGATAAGGTACTTGCTTATATATATGAAAAACCAGGATTCATTTCCTAGAACCACATGAACCCTGCCAAGAATAAGCCACGAACACAGTTGTATATGGCACCAAAAGAACAAGTTTTCAAACTAGATCCAAATCCTATTAAATCAGCTACCTACCTTCCTTTCCTCTGCAATTCTTTGGCTAATCTCAGTACCACTACATTTCCTTTACTTTGCTTAGGCTCAGCCTTAATATAATAACATGAATTTGTCTTTTCATCTTTTTTCCACAAAGCCAGTCCGTTAGATTTCAAAACAGATCACATTTTTTTTCCTTTTGGAGGCTTTAGGGAGAGGGAAGAACATGCCCAATGGTGCTCATAGGACCATACAGTATCAGAGATTGAATCCATGGGCCTAACATACAAAATACATGCTCTATTGTTTTGAGCTACCTCCTGGCTATAATCACATTTTGTAATTTCCTTATTTAAATTCTTAACACACTGACTTTAAAATAATAAATAGATAGACAGATAGACAGACAGATAGATAGATAGATAGATAGATAGATAGATAGATAGATAGATGATAGATAGATAAATAGATAGATATAAAAGCTTTCTGGATAGCTAGAGTGTAAATAGATAGATAGATGATAGATAGATAGATAGATAGATAGATAGATAGATAGATAGATAGATAGATAGATAGATAGATAGATAGATAGATAGATATAAAAGCTTTCTGGATAGCTAGAGTGTGGCCCCAAGCCCTAAAATACTAGCAAACTATTTAAAGTAGATGGAAGACCAGTTCCCAGGATTATGTAAATATTCCTTCTTCAACTGATAGCCCCATCATCCTTTCATGTTAAAATGCTTTGCCTTGGGCCCAGATGATAATACAGCAGGAAGAATATTTGCCTTGCACACAGCTGACCCAGGTTTGATCCCCAGCACACCATATATTTCCTTGATCCCTCCAGAGCTGAACACAGAGCCAGAATTAAGCCCTAAGCACCACTAGGTGTGGTGCTTATTTTATCAAATAAAAATGCCTTATTGTAAGTCCAAAATCACTTTGTGCAGTGTATGGGAGTATTTTTTGTGATATTTTAACTGCTTACAATTTACCAATGTCCTCCAGCAGATTGTATGGGTCTTTTGGAAAGCAAGATCCCTAAATCCTGTGCCAGGATTAAATTTGAGATCCCAGAGCCAAGTAGATATAAAGATATTGATGGTAGGATAGAGCTAGAAAGCTAACCTAATCATCGGAAAGTGCTAACAGGAGTTCTTCTCCTGCCTATTACTAAACTGAACATGCCAACCTACAGTGAAAATGCAATTTGTATTGTGACCTGATTTTTGTAGACACATATAAATATTTATAAAGCCTCTTACCACCACTAAAAAACCCACCTACTTTTTAGGAGTTCTAAGTGTACTGAAGAGTTTCTTTAGCATTAAAAAAAAATTCTAAGTAGCAGGGAAAACATTCAAAGAACTGGGGCACATGTTATGTGTCCTGAGGTCCTGTATTCAATCCTTAGTACAATATTGCCTCCACCTCTCCACTCTAGTACCAAGTCAGGAAGCACCACATAACCAGGTCCAAATATTGAACAAGTACAGTATTACCCAGAGTGGCAGCAAACACCCCCCCCCCCCACACACACACATGTGAGCAATGGTTGGGAGGATCCCCCAGCATTCACAACAAAAAAAGACAGAAATGCATCTCTGTTGTTGAGATGGTATTATATTATTAATCATCAAATGACTCTAAAGTCAGGAATTATTCCTGGCACAGTAGGGGACTCTATGGGATTCCAGGGACCAAATCCACATCAGCCGCATGGGAGGCAAACACGCCCTACCTGCTGTGCTATTGCTCCTATTGCTCTAACCCCATTCATGCTTTCTGATCCCTGGGTTTGATCTTCAGCAGCACTACAAGGTTCCCTATTATTGCTGGACACAACGACTGGACACTGAACTGGGAATAGCCTCCAAGCATTATAAGGTATTGGTGCAAAAGCAAACAAACATAAACTAGTCTCCTGTCGTTTTTAAGCTGCGCTTTTTTAATGCTTACCAAAGGAGGAAAGGGTAGTTAAACCTTTCAGAAAATGAGGGCCCGGAGAGATAGCACAGCGGTGTTTGCCTTGCAAGCAGCCGATCCAGGACCCCGTGCCTGCCAGGAGCTATTTCTGAGCAGACAGCCAGGAGTAACCCCTGAGCACCGCTGGGTGTGGCCCAAAAACCAAAAAAAAAAAAAAAAAAAGAAAAGAAAAGAAAAGAAAATGAGACCTGGGGGCTGGAGCCATGGCGCCTTATGTGTGCTAGGCTAGGACGAACCATGGTTTGATCCCCTAGCATCCCATATGATCCCCCAAGCCAGAAGCGATTTCTGAGCGCATAGCCAGGAGTAAAGGAGTAACCCCTGAGCAATACCGGTCACCAGGTGTGGCTGAAAACAAAAAACAAAAAACACACAACAACAACAACAAAAAAAAAAAAAAAAAAGGAAAAAAGAAAACGAGACCTTGAATGAAGGGGTGGGCTAATCAAAGTTTGAGCCAGGGATTTATCCAAACTGATAGTACACATGTCTTGCATGTCATGAGACCCTGGATTCAATCAACAGGTCCATCTGCTCCTCAATTATATCTCCACCAGCAGATGTGGTCCTAGTGGTCCCACAACAAAAATCTGACAAGTAAAGGGATCAAGGAGATCTCTAATAGTTTTCTCTCACTTCTTGGAGGAAAAGGTTTATTCTAGGTAGACAGAACAAAAGAGGATACACTATTCCTCCTTATTACAACAACAAAAGGATTCTGGCCTACCTGCAGATGTAAGAATGACAGCTTTGGCCCGGAGAGATAGCACAGCGGCGTTTGCCTTGCAAGCAGCCAATCCAGGACCAAAGGTGGTTGGTTCGAATCCCGGTGTCCCATATGGTCCCCCGTGCCTGCCAGGAGCTATTTCTGAGCAGACAGCCAGGAGTAACCCCTGAGCACCGCCGGGTGTGGCCCAAAAAACAAAAACAAAAAAAAAAAAAGAATGACAGCTTTATCCTCATGTGGAAAGATTAGAGCCAACTAAGAAATTTGGAGGTAGAGGCTGAGCTATGGGTCACAGTAAAAGTGGTGTAAATAGACATAAAACAGCAAAATGCACTAAGATTTTTAGGTTAAGGAGCAGAAAATCTGAACTCAAGTTAGGTCTTAATTCCATCTCTAACCTGCTGCTGAGTTTAAACAATGCTGGAATCAGCACTGAAGAACTACAGTTTTCATCTCACACCTGCTTCTACATCACCACCCAATAATTTTTAGAAATCCAAAGTACGGACCCAGAGAGATAGCACAACGGCGTTTGCCTTGCAAGCAGCCGATCCAGGACCTAAGGTGGCTGGTTCGAATCCCGGTGTCCCATTGGTCCCCCGTGCCTGCCAGGAGCTATTTCTGAGCAGACAGCCAGGAGTAACCCCTGAGCACCGCCGGGTGTGGCCCAAAAAACAAAAAAAAAAAAAAAAAAAAAGAAATTCAAAGTACGATATATTTTATTTGTGTTGCATAGTCTATGATCTTAATGTGTATTTAAATCCTTCAACCACTTTTGATATATAGATTATCCCATAAGCTACCCATAAGCCAAAATAGTATTAGAATAAGACACATTTCTTTTTGGATTAAAAAATATGTAACAGGAGCTGGAGTGATAGTATAGTGAGTAGGGCATCTGTCTTGTACATAAGACCCAGATTTAATCCCCAGCACCCATATGGTCCCCCAAGACCACCAGGAATTATTCCTGAGCACCTTTAAGTGTAGCCTAAAAGACAAAAAAAAAAATAAAATTGAATAGTCTATTATTTTAAAATATTAAAATTAACGTTTTTGGTATCACCTGTCCTTTTTTTCCCCTGATGCTGCCTCTCTTTTTTTGGGGGGGTGGGAGGGGTTGGATTATATCTGGTGGTGCTCAGGAGTTACTCCTGGCTCTGCACTCATGAATTACTCATGGCAGTGCTCAGGTAGACCGTATGGGATGCTGGGGTTGAAACCCAAGTCAACTGCATGCAAATCAAGCACTTTAACTACTGTGCTATCACGCTGGCTCCAATGCTGCTATTTTTAAAAATTAACTACAAAGAAGTATGACTTTTTGTTGATAGTTTATTTTTCATTTTACTATCTTCTCTAGATCTGTGGCCAGTGATGGAGAAAATTCTCACCTCTGATCTAGACTTACCTGCATGAAGCCTTCTGAGTTGAATAGATGAATTCACATTTTCCATGGATACAGTAACCATTAAGGTTTTCAGGGCAAGGCATATGGTTTCCCATATAAACATCCTCTCCTTGATCACTAGCATCTTAAAAGAACACAAAACCAGGTCAGAGAGTAGTAAAAAGAAATGTGAAAAATGAACTTTTCAAAAATTATGTGATAGCAAATAATTCAGACATTACTGGGTATTTAAAAAGGGAATATGTCAGTTATAAGATGAAGAAGAACCAAGGTCCTGAATGCCACAAACAGAAGGTAGAATGTTAAGGTTCATAGTATTTATAAATATTTGCATGGTGTGTGAGCACTATGAGCTACTACTGACTTATTTGTTTAAAAAAAAAAAAAACTTAGGGCCAGAGAGATAGCATGGAGGTAAGGCGTTTGCCTTTCATGCAGAAGGTCAGTGGTTCAAATCCTGGCATCCCATATGGTCCCCCAAGCCTGCCAGGAGCGATTTCTGAGCGTAGAGCCAGGAGTAACCCCTAAGTGCTGCCGGATGTGACCCAAAATCAAAAAACAAAAAAAAAAAAAACTGCTAATGAAGACCGGAGAGATAGCACAGCGGTAGAGCATTTGCCTTGCAAGGGGTCAACCCAGGACGAACCTGGGTTTGATTCCTGGCATCCCATCCAGAGCCCGCCAGGATCGATTTCTGAGTGTAGAGCCAGAACTAACCTCAATTTCTGAGCACAGAGCCATAACTAACCTCTGGGTGCCGCCAGGTGTGGACGAAATAAAAAGGAAAAAAAAAAAACCTGCTAACAAAAACTGGATAGCATTGCTAAAGAAATAAATGTTACTTCTAGAAAATCATCTCTATGACAAAGCACACACACTGTGAGTGAGTGAGAGAGAGAGAGAGAGAGAGAGAGAGAGAGAGAGAGAGAGAGAGAGAGAGAGAGAGAGAGAGAGAGAGAGAGAGAGAATGTGTGTGTTAAAAATAGGCTTTTGAAGAAGTGATTTATTCTATACATCCACATCGGGGCTATAAAATTAGGGCCAAACAACACTGACAAAGAAATTCTGAATTTTTGTGTGGGTTTTCAGGGTTTTTTTATTGTTTATTTGGGAGAACACCCAGTGGTCTGCTGAGTCTGCTCCCAGCATCATGCTCATGTTCACTCCTGAAGTAGCAGGGAACCACACAGTACTGAGGCTTGAACTCAGCCTCCAAACACAAAGTCTGCACACTAGGCTTTTGAGCTATTTTTGGAGCCAGGAATTCTAAAATTTTAAGGGGAAAGGCTTCTTTTGAGGATGAAAACTATCAATAATATTGATCTATTTTAATGAAGATGACTTTGTTGTTTTCACATAATTGCTACAGTATATTATCCTTAAAAAAATATATATTAAAACAGGACCTGTTATATTGGCAGACAAGGGGGCAAAATGTGGTGGTCTAGGATGCACTCTGGGATCAGTGGTAGAGGGAATTCGACACTTGTAGAATTGGCCCAGATTGACTGTATATCTGAAATTCAACTATGAAGGACTTTGTAGATCACAATTGTTTCAATAAAATAAAATTAAAAAAAAAAAGAAAAATAGGGGCCGGGTAGGTGGCGCTAGAGGTAAGGTGTCTGCCTTACAAGCGCTAGCCAAGGAACGGACCGCGGTTCGATCCCCCGGCGTCCCATATGGTCCCCCCAAGCCAGGGGCGATTTCTGAGCACATAGCCAGGAGTAACCCCTGAGCACGGGTGTGGCCCAAAAACCAAAAAAAAAAAAAAAAAAAAAAAAAAAAAAGAAAAATATACACCATTGGCACCATCCTTGATAATAAAATAAATTAAAAACGAAGAAAAATTTAAATATTAGGGGCCAGAGAGATAGTTCAGCAAACAAAGTATGTAAGAGGATAGAGTTCAATCTCACCACAGCCTAACACCATAAACAAAAAGAAAAATAAAATTTTAAATCACCAGATTTAAATATAGTGAATAATGACCCAATAAAACTCATAAAGAAACAGGAAAGACAAAAATGTGAGAAATATGACAGCATAGTCTCCAAACGCTTTCATATTAACTCATACTCTTGTACTCTTCTCTCCTATCTGCCCTACCTCTCTTCCTTCTCTATTCCCCCCTTTCATTCTCTTTCAAAAAATTCACATATGGGGCCAGCGAGGTGGCGCTAGAGGTAAGGTGTCTGCCTTGCAAGCGCTAGCCAAGGAAAGGACCACGGTCCGATCCCCCGGCATCCCATATGGTCCCCCAAGCCAGGGGCAATTTTTGAGCGTGTAGCCAGGTGTAACCCCTGAGCATCAAAAGGGTGTGGCCCGAAAAACCAAAAAAAAAAAAAAATCACATATACACATGCAGCCAAACCTGGTTCAAAGACCCAGCTTTGTGTATGGTCCTGAGCACCTCCAGGAATGATGTGAGTGCAGAACTAGAAATAAGCCCTGAGTCCAGCTGAGTATGACACAAAAATAAAGTACAAAGAAAACATAACCTATCCTAAAAATCCATAAAAGAGCTTTTCCAGCTCTGAAACAATAATTCTGCCAAAGTAAAAAAAAATTTTGTCCTCCTGTAGGTTGCCATAATCCTGAGACCAAATTCCCCCACTACAATATTCATAATACTGTCTTTTTGTTTTTGTTTGTTTTTTTTTGTTTTAGGGCCACACCGGTGATGCACAGGCTATGTGCTCAGAAATCGCTCCTGGCAGGTGACCATATGTGACACCAGGGATCGAACCAAGGTCTATCCTGAGTCAGCCACATCATGCAAGGCAAATGCCCTATGGCTGAGCTATCGCTCTGGCCCCTCACAATACTGTCTTAAAACAGGATTTATAAAAATCAGCACAGCTACCATAAAATATGAGCTCCCTAAAAATCTAAACATTTGTATTATTAATTTCTGTAGAATTCCTAATACTTGGAACACAGTCCTTTCCCATGGCTCTGGTTTCACACTGAAGATACTATCATACAAATTGCAGTGAAACCAGAAGGGACTGGAGGCATGCAGCCATCTCCCATAGCAACCGAATATGTGAAACTTGTGCTTAGTGAAAGATCAGCATTAGAGAAGAAATATGAAGGTTTACTACAGTAATAACTGAAGGGCAGGTTAAATGTTCTAGAAAAAAAATAAAAAAAAGAAGAGAAAGGTGAAGAACAGAATTCTGAGAGTAACTGTGATGACTGAGAATGAGCACCAAGTGTTAGAGTAAAAATTTCTAGTCCTGGGCCAAAGAGCTAGCTCAATGAGCTAAGTGCATGCCTTGTAGGAAGAGGTTCATGTTGAGCCTGGCAGAACATGGTCCCCTTAGCACCACTGTGAATAAGCCCTAAGCACAGTGTTGTGAGCAGTCAGTCCCAAGCACACCCAGTGTAGCCTAAACACCAAAAACCTTCTAGCCCTTGTTCTGCCATTGTACATGAGTCACAAACTCTTCCAGTTCAAGGGTCTCTATTTGCTACATGAGGATAACCAACAATAAGAACACAGCTACTAACAACAAAAATAGAAAATAAAGGTATGACCCATTGCCATAATAACCTGTATAATGAATTCAGGAATAGAGTGGGTAATATTTATTGCAATCCTAGATGATAAGATTTCACCGTTCTCATTTCATAAATGTGGCCCATTGAACATCAATGTGGTCCATTGTACTTGCAGTTCACTAAGTGACTGGACAGATGCAATAGGCAACAGCAAAATGGAACATCCAAGCATCTGCCCTTTAGGCCAAGTAAATTAGATGCCTTCAGAAAAAGAAAGATGAAAAGGCTTTAAGTATGATATAAGAAAGATAGTTTCAGAAACCACATCAGAGACAGAGTCCCAGACAGCAAAACTGGGTGGAGTACAGCCCCATATAAACAAGGCCCCACAGGCAAGTGGTGACAGGCGCCAAGCACAGCAGCTGCAAGTACTCTCTCAACAATGTCAGTGTGTGTGCAGTGTAAGGAGAGCTGGTTACCCAGAGCCCCTTCCCCCACAGAAACAAACACACCACCAACAGCAGTGTTTTCCAATACAAAGGAGAGCATGGTTCTAAGTGACGTTTTAAGAAAACCCCATGCCAGGTGGTTTATCTGCAAAGGCATGTTCCATTGGCTCTCTGTCCTGATCCTCTGATGGAGGAGTTGCTATTAACAAACCAGCCTTGCAGCTGGAGGGTCCTCAGTTGAGATCACAACAGTTACATAAACATTGCAACAGTGGCTCTAGAGCTTATTGTTTTATTGTTGTTCTTTTGTTTTGTTGGAGGGCCATACCCAGCAGTGCTCAGAACTTACTCCTGGCTCTGTGCTCAGGGATCACTTGTGACTGAGCTTGGAGGATTATATGAGATGCCAGGGATTGAACCTGGGTCAGCCAAGTGTAAGGAAATATCTTACCCACTGTACTATCTCTCCAGCCCACAAAGACTCATTATTTCTATGTCTGAGTTTGGCACCACTCTATAGTATCGATATACTCTTTTTTGCTTCCCCTCATCTACCCTATACCCCAAACTCTATCAATAACAAATTCCACCATATACCATTCCCTAATCCCATGGGGCTTAGGCCCCCTCAAAAAACACTCTGTCAAGGAGATGGCTGAAGGTCAAGTACATGTTTCAGAGCCAGAAGGCTGGGCATCAATTCCCAGCATTGCATGTGGTTCTGAGCATCTTCAGAAACAAATCCTGAGCCCAGAGTTTGAAGTAGCCCTTGAAAACAACATGGTATAACTCCAAAAAAGCTATCTACTCCTGCCTACTCATGCCACTCTTATTTCTAAACTCCATTATTCTCCACACAAACTTTAACCTTCCTTCTAAGCCTTCCACTCTACATTACCTTTTCTAATGTAAATAAATGTATCCAATTTTTCAGCTATTTCTTTTTTTTTTCTTCAGCTATTTCTTAGAAAATATTCCTGTCACTTCAGTAAGCTACAAGACCATATCACTTACCACCATAATCTCCTCTCCTACCCCTTCCTCTGCTGGATTGATCTCTGTCACCTCCAGATCAGAATTCCAATCTCACCTCCCAGTGAACTTCCTCGATTAGGGTCTGGCCCATCCATCTATCTACACACCTTTTACCTCCCTCTTCATGAATTGCTGCCATGATCTGTACACTGTGACACCTTCTCAAACTTCCTTAAAGCAATTCACCTCTTTTTTTTGCTTTGTTTTGTTTTTGTGTCACACCCTGCAGTGCTCAGGGGTTACTCCAGGCTCTACGCTCAGAAATCGCCCCTGGCAGGCTCAGGGGACCATATGGGATGCTGGGATTCAAACCACCGATCTTCTGCATGCAAGGCAAACGCCTTACCTCCATTATATCTCTCCAGCCCCAGCAATTCAACTCTTAGATTCTGATATTGTTGATTTATCAAAGATCACATTAAAGCCCTAGCAAAATAATTGTATTAACATATGTAAATAACAGTCACCAAATAATAAATCACTCTCAATAGATCAGTATCTCTAATATCTTCCAAGCAGCAGGGAGGAGTTAGGAGTATATTGAAAGAATGAGCTCAGAAATAGAATGAGCTGAAATTAAGAGTGATGTGAGAATATCCAGGCAATAAAAAAGATTTCATAGTTGGATTTCAGGCTATATATCACCTTTGGACAAAATATTAATTTTGAAATGTTATGCAAGAGCTGGAGAGATAGTTCAATTTTGCACATGACCAAACCAAGTTCAGTATCCTATATGGCTCACCATCAAGAGTAATTCCCAAATAGAGAGGCAGGAATTATTCCTGCACGTCACTGGGTGTGACCTCTCCCCCAAAAAAAGGCATGCAAAACAAAGAGACTTTTTAAATAAATTACTCTTGGAATTTAAAACTGTTTAGAAGGATGGCAATGAATCTGGGTGGAGCTATATATGTACTAGCCACTTAAACAGACAATATGATTAAAAGTCAACTTTCAGAACCTGAGTGATAGTACACCAAGTAAAGAGCTTTCTTTGCACACATACATCCATCCTGGATGCCCACCACCACAAATATATGGTCATCTGAGCACCAAGAGGGTTTTCTTTTTTTTGTTTGTTTGTTTGTTTGTTTGTGCCACACCTGTTGACACTCAGGGGTTACTCCTAGTTATGTGCTCAGAAATCACTCCTGGCTTGGGGGGACCATATGGAACGCTGGGGGATGGCTCCGGCCATACCAAGATAGTTTTCTGAGCACAAAGCCAGAGTACAGCCTGAGCACTGCCAGGCATGGCCCCTTCATTTTAATTTAAATATCCTTATTTAATTATTAAATGGGTAGAGTGCTTGCCTTTCATGTAGCCAATTCTGGGTTTGAACCCCCATACCACATATAGTCCTCCAAGCACCAATAGGGGTGATCCTTGAGGACAACACCAGAAGTCCTTAGCAACTCTGATGTGACACCCAAAACAATGTAAACAAAATATATTTTCCTAGCTATTTCCTCTATATTCCAAGAATAATTCATAAATCACCTAGATAAGTCAACAACTCAAACTCAAAAATAAAATTAATCACCTCCACCACTTTCTCTCAAATACCTTTCCCTCCTCATATCTTTAGTTCTATAATCAAAATCAATCCATCACCCAAGCCATCTGAGCTTGTACTCTAGGCCTTATAATTAAATAGATGTCTATTCTATTCTTTTTACGTCTACTTAACTAATCTCTCTGCTACCAGTCGCAAATATAGTAAAAGTACAATATTCCTACCACAAATTTATTCAGCTGCTAAACTTCGTAGAATTACCTTTTCAACTATATTAATGATTCTTCACTACTTACAAGGTTCAAAGTTCCCAAGATGATAATGCCTTCAGGAAACCATAAAATATTTGAGTCACAATTATCTTTCTAAGCTGTCTTTCTGTTACTCCTCTCAGGTCTCTACTCTCAGGCAAAAAAGGGTCTTTGGGGCCAGGGTGATGATGGCTAAATGGGCTGGGGTTGCATGTTTCGTATGCAGGAACCCTGGCACCAATGATCCCCTGAGTATCTCCAAGAGTGAACCTTGAGCACTGCCTAATATGACCCCATGTCAAATTTACAAAAGCATTCCTTAATGTTTGTCTATATATTCTATCATGTCTGAATCCACTTCTCTACTCATGCTCTTTATATATCTTTTGACCTTTATTTAAATTCGAATCATTCTTTTCAAGGTTAAGCTAAGATACCCCCCACTATCTCATAAATTTCTCAGTTCCTCACTAAACAATAATCTCTTCTCTAATCCAAGTTGGGGGTTTAGGAGTAAGGGGATATGGTCACACCCCATGATACTCAATGGCTACTCCCAGGCCAGTACTCATCAGGGATTTCTTCAGCCTCTATGCTAAGGAAACCATATGGCACTGGGGATCAAACCAGGGTTGGACACAAGAATTGTAAGCCCAGAGCTTTCTCTCCAGCCCTTCCCATATAATTTTCTTTCAAATTAAGACACCATGATTTACAAAGTTATTTATAGTTGGACCAGAGCAATAGTATGGCAAATAAGGTGCTTGACTTGAACGTGGCCAACCCAACTATCCCATATAGTCCCTAAAACACCACCAGGAGTAATTTCTGAGTGCAGAGCCATGAGTAACCCCTGAGCATCATTGGGTGTGAACCCAAAAAAAGTTAATCATAGTTGAATTTTAGGAGTACTATGACCAACTGAACTTTTTAAGTGCGCTTATAATAATCAATTTCTATTCTGCTAGAAGTAGGCTATATGCATTTTTATATTAAACTCTTCAAAAATGAATAACATTAATTTATATCTGGTTATTTTTCTATCTACCAACAATGTCAAGTAAAAAGATCTGCATTAAATTAGCCTATAATAAAGTATATGTATTTATTATGCTGATTTCATTTGGGTTATAGATCAGTGCTTTTGTATAAAAAAATGTTTTCAATCTCTCTAAAGTAGCCTAGGCACTAAACATTATATCCCAAAGAAGGAAATATTATCCCCCAGAGAATTCTGCTTTGATTCAGTAGGATAGTTTTAGCCTTGAGTACAACAGGAGTGGGTTCTTTTTGTTTGTTGAAGGTAGATTTCTAGGAAGGACACTGAGTGATATTTTTCTTTTCTTTTTCCTTTTTTGTTTTTGGGTCACACCTGGCAGTG
Organism: Suncus etruscus; assembly: GCF_024139225.1. Taxonomy (NCBI): domain Eukaryota; kingdom Metazoa; phylum Chordata; class Mammalia; order Eulipotyphla; family Soricidae; genus Suncus; species Suncus etruscus. The sequence continues at coordinate 72,840,940 of NC_064848.1, read as the reverse complement.
CTCAGGGGACCATATGGGATGCCAGGATTCGAACCACTGTCCTTATGCATGCAAGGCAAACACCTTACCTCCATGCTATCTCTCCGGCCCCGAGTGATATTTTTCTAAATGGGGGGACAGTTCAAATAAACTAGGGAGCTTCTGTACTAAATTATCCCTATGATTTTATCAAAGACTGACAAATATTCTTGCTGATAATAATTCTTCATACTGCCTAATAATTGGAACCTACTAAGAAATAACTTTCCTATTCTGATCACACTGTACTATCAAATACTGGGGCTGATTTCTATTTATCTCCTATGGAAATAAGAGATTTCCTATTTTATCTTACTTTTATATAATTTTTATTTTAATCATAGTGGCTTACATATCATTCTCAGTAATATTTTAGGTACATATTAACATTGAGTCAGGGGAATTCCCACCACCGAATTGTCCTCCCTCCACCCCCCCCCCGTTCCCGTTCTGCCTCCCATAACCTCCACCCTCACCCCGGGGCTGCTAGAATGAGTGGTCCCCTCTGTGCCTAGCTTACTACTTAGTGATCTTATGGCTGTTTGGTCATGGTACCTCCATTATATCCCCCTCTAATTGGGAGGCGGGGCTAGATAGTTAAAGTTATGTGGTTTTGTTTGAAGAAGAGAAAAGTAATAAGATGGGGTAAAAATCAAATACTTTTTGTCAACCTAGAAAACATTTCAGAAGCTTCATGCACTCTAATTGATTCAGATTTGATAAGAGACATTGACAGATTTTTCAATGATTGTATCAGCTACCACTTATTGAACAATTATGAGATATCAGTTTTGAGCACTGCCAAGTAATTTTCTTTTATTTTTATGCTATTCAATGAGATTTCTATTATTACTCTTATTGATACATATACATATTTTTTTAAGTTTGGGGCCACAATTGGCAGGGCTCAAGGCTTACTCCTGGAAGACCTGGGAACCATATGTGGTACCAATGATTGAACCCAGGATGGCTACATACAAAGCAAACACCTTACGTGCTGTGCTATCACTACAACCCCATCGTATTCCATATCTTTTTAAAAAATTAAATATAAAAGCTACGTCATACATCTGAAAAAGAAATTGTCCATTAGTATGACCAAGCAAATGGGTGGAAGGTGATTTGTGATAGAGCAATTATATACCGGGACCAATCTAGTCATGTAAAAATCTAGATCTGCTTTGGTTATTAAATTTGTGATAGAGCAATTATATATAGGGACCAGTCTAGTTATGTAAGGATTCAGATCTGCTTCAATTAACTAAATAACTAGATATACCGTATTTTTCGCTCTATAAGATGCACATAGTTTTAGAAGCTCTCCTCCCCCTGCACTCAAGCTTCATTTACAGTTGGCATTCACTCCATAAAACACACTTATTTTGGAGGAGAGGGGTGTGTTTTATGGTAAGAAAAATATGGTATTTTCATGCTGGATGTGATATATATATATATATATATATATATATATATATATATATATATATATATATATATCACATCCAGCAGCGCTCAAGGGTTACTCCTGGCTCTACGCTCAGAACCATATGGGATGCCAGGATTCAAACCACTGTCCTTCTGCATGCAAGGTAAACGCCTGACTTCCATGCTATCTCTCTGGCCCCATGTAGCCTCAATATTACTTTTAGTCATTACCCTTTAGCAGTCAAATGATATGAAAACAAAAGCTGAAGGAGCATTACTTTGGTGAATTACTATAGAATTGAATCTTTGATCTGCTCTTTATTCCATGTAAGACTGTAAAAGTCTTCCATCTTCTCTGAGCTTCACTCTCTCTTTGAATAAGCATAGAGTACAGAGTGCCTATGCATGTGTGAAACATTCTGTGAAGTGTGAAGGATCTAAAATGAACATGACAGATGTCATCTCCTACACCCTTAGAGAATACATAACCCAACGGGGGTGTAAAGAAAGTCAATCACAGTAAGTTAAATGCACAAATAGGAAAGTGTATGTTAGGAAAGCACCTAATCTAGATTTAGTGGTCAAGGAATATATCTTCAAAGTAAATGATTTCTAAGCTGATATTGTCAACAGTTTCAGGCAGAGGGGTTAAGATTCCAAGTCTGAGTATCAAGAGCAAACAGAGATTCCAAAAAGAATTGAAATGTGCAAATTATAAGAGACTTTAACCTATAATTACTTCAATTTAAATCTTAAAAGACTATATATGAGAGTACTCTGTAAACTGAAAAGCCCCTTAGCTATTTTTATTATAATTACTAATAATCAAGTGAATAATGTTTAATGTTACAGAGAGCAAAGTTACAAGAGCTGTCATAATACAAATAGAACTGCTATGGAAAATTAGTGATCATATTTTTTGTTTATTTGTTTGTTTTTTGTTTTGTTTTGTTTTGTTTTTGGGTCACACCCAGCAGCGCTCAGGGGTTACTCCTGTCTTTACACTTGGAAATTGCTTCTGGCAGGCTCGGGGGACCAAATGGGATGCCGGGATTCGAACCACCGTTCTTTTGCATCTAAGGCAAATGCCTTACCCTTGTGCCATCTCTCCGGCCTCTAGTTTTTGACAGTTGGCCAAAATTTGTAAAATCATGATTCAGTACCTTTGACATCTGGTCGATATTGTAGTCCATCATCTTTCTTTCCCAATAAACTATTGTCATCTGTGTCTGTAAGAGAAAAGTTTTCAAATAATGATAAATATTATGCTTAAGCCAAATCATGAACCTCCTAAATATTCCAAACACCAGGTCCTTTCCTGTCCACTTCCTGCTCACATTTTCCATCAGTCTTCTGATCTATTATGTCACTCCTATCTCAAGCCTTCAGGCACCCTAGATACAGTCGTGTTTTTGCATGAAGAACAGTCATATTTCATTTAGACCTCAGCTCATCTGTCATCTTAAACATTCTTTTCTAGACAAACTAAAATAAACATACTCTGAGAGAATTAAGACTTGCACCAAATGGTCTCAAAATTTACCTTCCTCTTCTGTGTTATCCTGTAACATGTCAGATTACAATAAATGTAAAATTGAATTTATATTATTAAATAAAACTTACTATAAAAATTTAAAATTAACCCTAACTTATTAATTGTATTAAAACTTAAAAATTTACAAATATATAAATATTTGTTGGAAAACACAGCTTCCCAATCTAAACAGAGGAAAAAAGGAAAGGTACTATCTATTTATTAGGTGTAGATGATAATATTACAAGGGAGCAAGATAAAAGTTAAAGACCAAATACTACAAAAGATTCTAAATCTGTCTGAATTCCAATTAACAAAAACACTCATGGTTGAGAAACTGCTTTGAATTTCAAAGTCCATGCTATCACTAAAATCATTCATCTGTTCCTCAGACAAGGCATTCTTCACCTAAGCTACTTTTTTGTTGTTATTGTCATTTTTTAGGTGTTGTGGCCACACCCAGCAGTGCTTACAAATTACTTCTGGCAGTGGTCAGGGGACCAGATGGGAGGCTGAGAATCAAATCTGGGTCAGCCATAGGCAAGGTAAAATGACTACCCACTCACTATACTTTCACTCTGGCCCATCAGCTATTTTTTTTTTAACTAGGTTCTAAATGTCATCCCAGTTAAGGACATATGCTTTTCCAAAATCAAAACTGGATGGATGACTTACCAAGGGGTACTCATCAGCAATGGTTTCCTCTATCATGCTTGTACCTGAACCCTACCGAGATTTCTAGCTCCGTGGGTATTCTTAGGTATCTTGCATGAGAGGCATTCATCAGTTGTGTGGTATTTCACAAATAGTTTTCATTTTATAGCTTTATCCCATAGCACAGATCAATGTATAAACTCCCTTTAGTAAGTTCACAAAAGAATGAGAATAGCTCTGAGGAGGAAGCTAAGCTTAGTAAGCAAGCAGTAAAGATGCATAATCACAGTCCAAGAGAAAATGCCTGGCCCTTCCATATCCCTAGGAAGTAACACATTCTCTTAGCCCCTTTTATTGTATTAACAGGGAAAGAAGGTTTAGATCCCCACCTTCAGTGACTACTAGTATCACTAGTAAGTATAGAAAATGAACACTCATTCTTCATTGGCATTACTTCTAAATAAAGTACAAAATAAAGACAAAACAAACTGAAGGTAGCTATTTCTCATATTCACACAGAAGTCTCTAACAGTATGTACCAACAAAAATACAAAGGAAATATAAAAGTTAAGGAAAATATGACATGCTAGAAAAACAGAGAAAACTTAATACATTCCGCATGACTCTAGCATAATTAAAACAAATGCTTAATAATCTGTAATCATTACAATTTTGAGCCAATCTCTAAAAATTATAAATTTATCCGGGTGTTCATTATAGAATTCTCTTGCTTTCTAAATAAACAAGCAAGAAATGGTTTGTATACTGAGAATATAAAAATTAATGAAACAAAACTAAATTAGTAACATTATCAAAGAAATTTCAAAATGTAAAAGAAAGGGCCCGGAGAGATAGCACAGTGGCATTTGCCTTGCAAGCAGCTGATCCAGGACCAAAGGTGGTTGGTTCGAATCCCAGTGTCCCATATGGTCCCCCGTGCCTGCCAGGAGCTATTTCTGAGCAGACAGCCAGGAGTAACCCCTGAGCACCACCGGGTGTGGCCCAAAAACCAAAAAAAAAAAAAAAGTAAAAGAAAATAATTTAATTCCTCATTACCTTTGCAGTTGCCAAGATGCCTTATGTCAATTTGTTCTTGCTTTATACAAGATGCTTCTCGAACAAAACAAGGGTTATTATAGGAGCTACCGTCAGAAGCACAGACAGGATTTAAACTGTAGCCACTGCAATCTATATTACAAACACACCTGTTGGGAAAGATAAAAATTATCTTTAATAACAAAAAATACTTCACAGTACTAAAACAGAAAAGACCTTTCTTTTTATTTCTGCTTTTAATAGAGGAAGATAATATATCTGTAAGTCATGAAAAAAGTTTTAGCAAAGTGAATGCCAAACTAGTAATTTCATTCAGCTGAGACTGTAGATAATTTCATCCAGATATTACTAATCCAATGGACACTCTAGAATTTTCACATCTGGAGACAATCTTCAGGAGATGTCAATGTCAACAACAACAACTTAACACAGTATAAGGAAAAGAAACCAAAACTTCCAGCTCACTAATGAAAAAAAAACAAAAAAGAAACCAAAACTATGGCTCAAGAATCATACATTTAATTCTTAGTACAAATACTTATCAGATTTTTGTCCAAGCTTATTCTCAGTCTTAGTTTACTTATTTGTAAAACATAATAATAGTATTCATAACTTAACAAATAATTGGGAAGATTAAAAAATATATACTGGGGGCCGTTGAGGTGGCGCTAGAGGTAAGGTGTCTGCCTTGCAAGCACTAGCCAAGGAAGGACCGTGGTTCGATCCCCCAGCGTCCCAGATGGTCCCCCAAGCCAGGGGCAATTTCTTTTTTTGTTTGTTTGGGTTTTTTTTGGGGGGGGAAGCCACACCCTTTTGATGCTCAGGGGTTACTCCTGGCTAAGCGCTCAGAAATCGCCCCTGGCTTAGGGGAACCATATGGGACACGGGGGGGGGGGGGGGGGGGATCGAACCGCGGTCCTTCCTTGGTTAGCACTTGCAAGGCAGACACCTTACCTCTAGCACCTCCTCACTGGCCCCATAGAGGCAATTTCTGAGCGCTTAGCTAGGAGTAACCCCCGAGCATCAAATGGGTGTGGCTGGAAAAAAAAAATATATATATATATACTGATACAAGGGACTGGAGAACTAATACAGGGTTAAGGTGTTTGCCTTGCAATTTGGATAACCCTGAGGCATAACAAGCATTTACTATTAATGGTATTAAAATTCTACTACTAATGGTCGTCTGAGCACTACCAGGAGTGATTCCCAAGCACAGAGCCAAGAATAGCCCCCCAAAATATATATATATATATATATATATATACACATTGATATTAAAGATATAAAATAGCCCATTCAAAAGTTAGATGTTCTCTAGTTGCTCAGCTCCCTTAAAAGTGTTTGCTGAACTAAGATTAAATTACAGAGAAAAGACCACAAAAGTCTGTAGCAAGGTCACTCATCACAAGACTAGAAAAATCTAAGGACCAGAAAAATAGCAAAGGGATTAAAGTGTATGCCTTGAATTTGCTAACTCTGGTTCAGTCCCAGCATAGTATATGGTCTTAGAAGACCTACTAAGAACTCTGAGCACAGCTGGATGTGGCCCAAACTGTCCCCCGGTGTTTTTTCTGTCCAAAAAAAGAATAGAAAAATCTAACTGAAAATGTGTAAAAAAAAAAAAAAAGTGTTTTTTTAAGCCTCTCTTTTCCAGCAATAAAGAGGACTAGAAACCTGAATTAATAGTGCTGCTGATCAAAAAAAGGGAGGGTACACCCAAAAAATTGTCTTAAAACATTTTGTTAAAAACAAAAAAAGAAAAAGAAAAAGAAAAAATAACATTTTTAAATGTATTCATATGACAGAAAAATAAGGAATGTGTAAGACAAACAGTAAATGAAAGCAAGAACAGAGAAAAGTCAATTGAATTTGCTCAAGTTGCCAAACTAAGTATATCGGTTTAGCACTGTTTTGGGTTTTGTAGTCCCAAAGATAAAGAGACTAACAGGGAATGACCTACCTATGGCAGGTATATCTGGAAACCCTAAAGTAAGTTGGTACCCTTCAAACATCTATAGTTTTCAGCATGAGCTAAACTAGAAATGAGTTGCCATATTCCAAAAGGAATAAAGAGCTTTCATGAATCATGGCACTTAAAAGAAGACTGAAGAAAACTTTGTCCTATGAGAGATCAAAACCACAATCCAGCCTCACATGTGTACTATCTAAAATTCTATTTATGAGCCCTGAAAATACTTAAACCCAGAAATTAAGTTGTCATTACAGAAAGAAATTTGGGGCAAATCAAAGAAGAAAACACATTCTCCTCTGTAGAAACCCAATTTTATTATCCTAAAACTCCAAAACTTTCAAGATGTCATCAAGAAAAATACTTTCACACTTTCTAATGTCACAGATCCACAAACAACAACAAAATAAAACACCACAGGCATAGCAAACAAATTTTAAAAGGAGCCCAAAAGAGGGCTAGAGAAATAGTACAGTGGGTAACATGTTTACCTTACAAACTGGATTCAATCCCCAGCACTACATATGGTCTTCTAGCACTGGCAGGCAGGACTGAGCAAAGTAAGCAGGACTAAGCCCTGAGAACCCAAAACAAAGCTCAAGCCAACCTAGCACCATCTGAGGATGCTTTAACATCACAGAGTATGATCCCTACACACACACACACACACACACACACACACACACACACACACACACACACACAAACTATTAATTTAAAAAAATCTCAAGGGAGAAAAGTAACAGCAGCTAAATAAGCACTAATTGGGGATTGATGAATAGTAAGACAGATCCAAAGAAAAAGAATCAAAGAGATACAATACATGGTGAAAAATAACAAGAGATATGTCAGAGTCAGAAGATTTCATAAAAATCTGAGTCCCCAGAATTAAAGGAACGAAGCAAGGACAACATTCTCAGCCTAATTACTGAGAATTAGACTCTCTAAAACTAAAAATGAAACTGATCTGATCCGTAAAGAGGGCTGATCAATTCAAAGCAAGATTATTTGGGGGGTTGGGGAGGTTTTCTCCCATGCTTTGTTCAAGAGACCTGTGGGTTCTTCCTGGCAATTCACAGTCAACTGGGCCATAATTTTCTATGAAAGGCCTGAAGATGCAGTGCTGATGAGGTGATGTGGTGTCAGGGATCACTAAAGTCACAGGCAGAGGTAGGCAAATCTAGGACAACAAACACACAGCAATGATCAAAGGCCCTGTGGTGCTGGGTATCAAACTGGGATCTTGAAGACACCTTAAACTTCATACGACCAGCACCAAAGTAGGATCATTAAGAAGGAAACTGGACTGAAATTTCACAGTGGGGTTGTACACTAAACTTCTAAAATGTATGGAAAAATTAACTTCAAGAAACTATAGTATGAAGGGAGAGTCCTCAGAAGCAATACTGAAGCCACACTGTTTATTTTTAGACTAAAGACATTGAAATAATGCCAGCAATGTGCTGAGAAAAAATAGAAATCTATATAAAGCGAAATATTTTCAATGAGGAAAAAATAGAAGCAATTTGAAAAAAGTAAAAACTTGTCACCTGCTGTCAGTAAAGGAAAGTATAAAGGTAATATATAATCCTATAAGAGGAAGGTCAGAGATACAAATGTGTAAATAGGTAGGTAATCTTAACAAACTGCAAACTAGTTAAGGCAACAACAATGCTCTGGGTAGCTAAACTTTTTTAAAGTAAGAAATAAAAATATAGGGGGCTGGAGAGATAGCATGAAGGTAGGTGTTTGCCTTGCATGCAGAAGGACAGTGGTTCTAATCCCAGCATCCCACACGGTTCTCCAAGGCTGGCAGGAGCGATTTCTGAGCATAGGAGTAACCCCTGAGCACTGCTGAGAGTGACCTAAAAACCAATATATATATATATATATATATATATATATATATATATATATATATATCTGGTGCGTGCTTTGCATTTGGCCAATCCTTGTCATCCTATTGGATCAATCCTTGTCATCCTATATGATCCCCCAACTCCAGTAGGAGTGAATCTGAGTGCAGTTAGGAGTTAAGCCCTGAGCACAGCTGGGTGTGGCCCAAAACCAAAACTAAAAAAAATATATATATAATGATATAAAAAAAATTCCTGAAGTCTCTGTACCCTATAGTTATATATGTTGAGAAATATACTCTAAGGGCCAGAGCAACAGCACAGCAGTAGAGCATTTGCCATGTATGCCACTGATCCAGAATAACCCAGGTTCAAATCCCAGCATCCCATATGGTCCCCGAAGCCTGCCAGGAGCGATTTCTGAGCGGAGAATCAGGAGTAACCCCTGAGCACAGCCAGGTGTGACAGAAAGAAAGAAAAGGAAGGAAGGAAGGAAGGAAGGAAGGAAGGAAGGAAGGAAGGAAGGAAGGAAGGAAGGAAGGAAGGAAGGAAGGAAGGAAGGAAGGAAGGAAGGAAGGAAGGAAGGAAGGAAGGAAGGAAGGAAGGAAGGAAGGAAGGAAGACTGTAATAAGTCTCATAAAAGGTGGGAGAGAGAAATAGGTAAAACAAAACTGACTTTGTATGCTAATTGAAGCTATGTGCTAGGTTGTCCTTTTTTACGTTTGGAGATTTCTGATAAAGACCTAAATGTGTAAGGCAAAATTACATAAGATATAGAATTAAAGGTCAAACATTGGAAATACATAGATTTGGAGGTAAGAGATAGTACAGGGGTTAAAGTACTTGCCTGGCATGCAGAAATCCCATTAATCCCTGCCACCAAATAAATGTCCCCAAGAACCATTAGGGGTCACACCTGAGCACAAAGTCAGGAGAAATAGTCCCTAAGAATGGCCAGGTAGTCAAATCCCCTCCAAAATAAAATTATTTTAATATAGATCATCCTATAATGAACATTTTAAGAGCCTGGGGCCGGAGCAATAGCACAGTGTTAAGGCATTTGCCTTGCATTCGGTCAACACAGGACAGACCCTGGTTTGAATCCTGGCATCCCATATGGTCTCCCGAGCCTGCCAGGAGCGACTTCTGAACACAGGGCCAGGAGTAACCCCTGAGAACTTCCAGGTGTGACCCCAAAACAAAAAAATAAAATAAAATAAAAAGCCTGCAGTCCATAAAAAAAACTACATAGGCAGTATCCAGATTACAGATCACATAAATAAAAATCTATTTTACAGGGGTCAAAGAGATAGCAGAGAATAGTGCACTTGACCTGCATGCTGTCAATTTAGGTTTGAACCCCGGCCATCTCATGATCCCCAAGCCCCACCTGAGTAATCCCTAAGAGTAGAGCTAGGAGTAAGATATGAGCACAGTTCAATGTAGTCCCCCACCCAAAAAAAATTTACAAAAAGATACATAACTCAATGGGAACAATTCAGTAATGAGATACCATCTTTCACTAAGTAGGAAAATACCAATTACTAGCAAGGAGAAGCAAAGCGAATTATCTTCTGCTAAAGCAAGAAATTAATATGCCTAATAATATGACTAATAGCCAACGCCCTTGAAATTCTCATATATGGGTAACAGTAGACATAAGTAGTAATATTCACAGTACTGTTCAAGAGAACAAAAGATTGGAAACCATACAAATGCCCATCAACAGGAAAGCAGAGCATAAATGGATGTGGGATAGTCAGGCAATAAATTCGACAAGCAGTGAAATTGAATGAACTACAGCAATGTGCATTAATATGAATGAATCATGAAACTATAATGGTGAACAAAATAAAAGTACACACAGTATGATTCCATTTGTATAAAATTCAAAATCAATCAAATGCCAAATACATTACTGAAAGATTTAATCATATGTAGTGAAAATGATAAAGCAAGCAAGGGACCAATGTCCTGTCCACAAATGTGAAGAGAGTGAGTAGGAGATGGAGATAAGAGGATAGGGACTTAGGAGCAACTCTGAAGCATAGATAATATTCTATTTTTGAACTTGGAAACAGAATTCACAAATTCTGTTTAATTTTTGTACTTTTTTATACTTTTTAATATAGTCTCAATTTAATAACATAAAATTTAAGGTGACAATAAAAAACAATAATTCTTGGGCCCGGAGAGATAGCACAGCGGTGTTTGCCTTGCAAGCAGCTGATCCAGGACCAAAGGTGGTTGGTTCGAATCCTGGTGTCCCATATGGTCCCCCATGCCTGCCAGGAGCTATTTCTGAGCAGACAGCCAGGAGTAACCCCTGAGCACCGCAGGGTGTGGCCCAAAAACCAAAAAAAAAAAAAAAAAAAAAAACAATAATTCTTAAAACATTTACCAAAGGGGAAAAAAGAGATGTAAGATATTTGCCTTGCCAACCTCAGTTTGATTCCTGGAGTCATATATGTTCTCTCAGCATTGACAGGGATCAGAATATGGCCCCTGAACACCAAGTGTGTTCCCAAACCCCAAAATACAATGTAGAAGGAGGAGGAGGAGGGGAGGAGAAAAAGAAGGGGTGGTGGTGGAGGTGATGGAGGTGGAGGAGGAGGAGGAGGTGGTGGTGGTGGTGGTGGTGGTGGTGGTGGTGGTGGTGGTGGTGGTGGTGGTGGTGGTGGTGGTGGTGGTGGTGGTAATAACAATAATATTTAATAAGACAAAGTTTTTTTTTACAATTTTAAAGAAATAATTATGTTGGAAGAAAAATATGAGATAGCCCAAGCCAATGAGAAAGAAGTCTCTACAACAAAACATAAGAACAAGAATTTTTTTTCTGGAAATTAAAATTTATAGTAGAAAACATGAATCTAGAGAGCTAGTAGAGAGGGTAGAACAAAACTGTGGCTGACACAGTTTGATCCCTGGTACCCCATATGGGGTCCGAGCCCATCAGGAATGATCCCTGAACAAGAACCAAGAGTAAGCCCTGAGCACTACTGGATGTGGACAAAAACTGAAAGATAAATAAATTAAAATCATACTAAACGGACTGAAAAGAAGAATTGCAGAAATCTCAAACCACAACAAAATGTCACATAGAAAACAGAAAAGACAGCAGAGGGAGAAACTAGAGTGATAGTTCAATGGACTGAGTGGATGCTTTGCAGCTAAAAAGCCTGGGGTTTCCCTGGCATTATATTGACTCTGACCAGCACAGAAAATGCTCTCTGAGTGTTGTCAGGCATGGTCCAAAAATTTACATATATATAGTTAGGGAGGCTTTGGTATTGAGGTGAGGAGAAGCAGTATAACTAATTAAAACTGACTTAAGGCAGTGGTCATGGGCATTTTCATAGTGAAAATGCAGTAACTTATATGTACACTCAAAATCATAAACAACACACTGCAATCATGTTACCCAAACTACAATCATTTTTTAATTCTTTTTTTCATTTAAAATGCTTAAATTAAAATCATGCCTACTGACGTACTCCTCCAGACTCCAATGAGGGAGACGTAATTTTGCACATTCCTGCCTCTCACGTAACTGTCAGGGAGCCACCTTTTTTACTTATCTAACAAGAAATGAAAAACTGCTGAATTTCCTCTGGAAGAACTTCTTATGAACATAATGGATGGGGAAGAGAATAAACTATAGTGGCTGTGAAGGCCCAGATGCTATGCATGTCAAATTAATATCCTCCTTGGGACATGAGATCATTATAAAAAGAGAACATGCATTAGTATCAAAAACAGTATAAGCATGTTGAGTGGCCTGGGTCAGTTTGTTGAAAATGAAACCAATGATGTCAGTTTTACATATGCTATCCAAAAAGTATACATGTATTTTACCTCCAAGGTGTATTACACTGACATCTTTTTTGGGGGGGTTCACACCCGGCAGCACTCAGGTGTACTCCTGGCTCTAGGCTCAGAAAGGGCTCCTGGCAGGCTCGGGGGACCATATAGGATGCCAGGATTCAAACCACTGTCCTTCTGCATGCAAGGTAAACACCCCACCTCGATGCTCTCTCTCTAGCCCCACACTGACATCTTAATCAAAATCCAAAATTCCCAATTGCGCCTAAAACTGCATTTTAACTGCTGATGGCTGCAAATTTCCTCGATTGTTACATCAAATAAATTATAACACACTGTGAACTTTTTTCTGTACGTAATACTGGCAGTTCAGTTAGTAACTTTTCCTATCTAGCATGCTGCCTGAGTGCAACTGAACATTAAAAGTTCACTGCAAAGCAGATTATCTTCTGTTCTTTTGCAAAGCAATCAGAGCTGACATTTGTTTGCTGCATCAGTCAAGGACATTTTCACATGCTGAGAAATAACCAAATATGTCCAAAAAGAAATAAAAAATAAATTTATACTGAGTGAAGTTAGTCAGAAGAGGGCAGACACAGAATGATCTCTCACCAGTGGGATATTAAAAAAATTTGAAAAAAATTGCCCAAAGGTAATAGAAACTGAGAACTTGTCTTCAAGAGAAGTTTAGAATGGGGAAAAGGGATGAAGAGATAGCACGGCAGCAGTGCATTTGCCTTGATTGTGGCCGATCCAGGAGGAACCCAGTTCGATTCCCAACATTCCATATGGTCCCCCAGCCTGCCAGGGGCAATTTCTGAGTGCAGAGCCAGGAGTGGCCCCTGAGCATTACTGGGTGTAGCCCAAAGACCAATAAATAAATAAATAAATAAATAAATAAATAAATAAATAAATAAATAAATAAATAAAGTTTAGACTGGGGGGACCTACACACCTACACTGCTATCTGCATCAATGGTGAAGAAAAATGACTACTTTAGAGCAGGTGTGCTGGAAGATGATGTGTTATGCATGAAACCAGTAACAGTACTATAAATCACAGTGCCTAAAAAGGAGCATATAAGTGCCTGTCATAGATGAAGTGTGTTGGGTAAGAGGAAACTTGAAGACAGGTGGAAGGAAGCAGACACTGTACTGCTGTTCCAATACAACAGTATTGGTATTGGAACACTGTATGCCTGAAACACAATGATAAATATATTTAAAATTCATGGTGCCTCAATTAAAAAAAAATGGGGGAGAGCACACCCAGCAGTTCAGGGATTACTCCTGGTCCCGTGCTCAGAAATTGCTCTTGGAGGAGCTGGAGAGATATCACAGCGGTAGAGCACTTACATGCAGTTGATTCAAACAGACAGTGGTTCGAATCCCAGCATTCCCCCGAGCCTGCCAGGAGCGACTTCTAAGTGCAGAGCCATGAGTAACCCCTGAGGGCCGCCAAGTGTGACTCAAAAACCAAAAAAAAAAAGAAAGAAAGAAAAGAAAAGAAGGGGCCGGAGAGATAGCATGGAGGTAAGGCGTTTGCCTTTCATGCAGGAGGTCATCGGTTCGAATCCCGGCGTCCCATATGGTCCCCCGTGCCTGCCAGGAGCAATTTCTGAGCCTGGAGCCAGGAATAATCCCTGAGCACTGCCGGGTGTGACCCAAAAACCACACACACACACACACACACACACACACACACACACACACACACACACACACACACACACACACACACACAGAAAAGAAAAAAGAAAAGAAATTGCTCCTGGAGGGGCCAGAGCGGTAGCGCATTTGTCTTGCATGGGGCGACCCAGGAAGAACCTGGGTTCAATCCCCAGCATCCCATTTGGTCCCCCAAGCCAGGAGTGATTTCTGAGCGCTTAGCCAGGAGTAACCCCTGAGCATCACTGGGTGTGGCCCAAGAACCAAATAAAAAGAAATTGCTCCTATTAGGCTCGGAGACCATATGGGATGCCAGGGATCAAACCCAGGTCCATCCCAGATCAGCCACATACAAGGCAAACGCCCTACCACTGTGCTATGGCTCTGGCACCAATAAAAAATATTTTAAGAACAGTAAAGACGGGGCTGGAGAGAAAAGAATGGAGGTAAGGCATTTGCCTTGCATGCAAAAGGTCGGTGGTTCGAATCCCGGCAATCCATATGGTCCCCTGAGCCTCCCTGGAGAGACTTCTGAGCATAGAGCCAGGAGTAACACCTGAGCGATGCCGGGTGTTACCAAAAAAAAAAAAAAAAAAAAAAAAAAAGAACAGTAAAGATAAACTTAAAGGAAGGAATAGGGTCAAAACAATAGTATAAAACTAAGGCACTTACTTGCCCTGCATGTAACCAACCCAACCCAGTTCAATCTCCAGCATGACTCACAGTACTCTGAGCACCACCAGAAGTAACCCCTGAACACAGAGCAAAAATAAATCCTAAGCACACATGGATATGGCCCAAAATCACAATTTAAAGAGTCTCAATTGTCTGACATAAAAAATAACTGAATGACCAAAAACAAAAAAAGAAAAAGAATTAAAATTTTCTCCAATCGCACATCTATGTTTCTCAGTAAAAACAGAATATAAAATTTCACTATACTGGGCCCAAAGAAGATGGCACATGTTATATGGGAGAGAATAAATCACATTCTAAGGATCAGGCATCAAAATGGCTTCGGGCTCTCAACAGCAACACAGACAGCTAGCAAACACTAGAACGATGCTTTCACAATTCTGCTGGATATTATCTCCTACCTAGAATTACATGCTTGCCAAGTTATATGCCAAACAGAAAGTGTTGGATAAAAACACATCAAATTCATATCTCAAATTCATATCTTTAGAGGTTTTTTTTTTCTTTTTACATAGTGTTCCCTTTTATTTACAAAAGAAACACAAAATGAGAGGGAGGAATCAGAGAAATAATATAGGGGTTAAGGTTATTACCTCGCATATACCAAACCTGGTTCATTTCCCCAGTACCTAAGGTTCCCCAACTACCACCAGGCATCAATCCTGAGCAGAGTGAGGAATAGCCCCTGAGCATCACAAAGTATGGCCCAAAAACAAATGAAGGGCTAAACAGGAGAGCACTTACCTTGCAGGTGGCCTACCAAAGTAGCCTACCAATGTGACCTACCCAGGCACCACAAGAGTAAATCCTGAGCACAGACAGCTGTGTCTCAAAAAGATACATAAGAATTTGAAACATGAAGAGCTACAAGTTTCCAAGTTACAGGAACTCATGCTCGAACAGTGACGTACCGGACCCAGTAGCTTACCCTGTGTACAGGATGTGACAGTCATCAAATTGCATGAATATGTTTGCTGGGGTGTTTTGGGTTATTTTTTGTTTGTTTGGGGGCCATATCTGGCAATGCTCAGGGGTTACTCCTGGCTGTGTTCAGGACTTACTTCTGGCAGTGCTCAAGGGACCATATGAAATGCTGGAGATTGAAAGTCAGTCATGTGCAAGAAAGTATCCTACCCACTGTAATAACACTCCAGCCCTGAATGAATATGTTTTTGAACACTTCTAAATATGATGCACATTTTACAAATACATTAAATAAAGTGTGGGACAGTGTGTAAAGTGTGCTGCCAGTCATTTTAGGGTGTTTTATTTTTATTTTGGGGGTTTTATTTCTTTTTTGGCCATATCCAGCAGGCTTAAGGTTTACTCCTGGCTCTATGCTCAGGAAACACTCCTGGCAGGGCTCAATAGGGGTAGGGTGCCAGGACTAAACTCAAAATCGACCACATGCAAAGGGACTTCCTGACCCACTTTCCCAGTGCTCCACTTTCTGCCATTCATTTTTCTTAAAAGAGGAAAAAGAAGACATATGTGTATTTGCTCATATATGAATAAAATTTATCTCTGGGAGATTGGGAAAGAAACATCACAGTGACTGCCTCTAGCAAAGACAACAGGGTGACTGAGGAACAGGGATAGGAAACATCATATTACTGTAAAGACTTTTTAAAGCTTTGATTTTCTAACATGGTAAATTTCAAAGATACAGATGCAATACATAAATAAGTAAATGAATAAATTCAATGACTTGTGATTTAAGCAATTCACAACTCTAAATCTTTAAAGTAGGAATAAAACCTCCTAGGCAAGACTGAATCAAACAAGCTTCTGTATACAATTCTTTCAAATCATCAAATGCTATGCACATCAAAAAGTTATTATTGTTACTACTATTATTACTATTGAATATACCTATACTTTCCCCTTTCGAAGTCCTGACTTATATAAAGTGTCACTTCCTTCTCACTATGGTATGGTATAACACTGGCTGAGAACTAATTCATATAGTTAGATTCAACAAGCTTTCAATAAAGCCTACAAAAAGCGGAGTTATAATACTAATCTTTTTCGTGAGTGTTAAATCTTCACAGTGACCCTGCACTTGACTGTGAGAATACTGGAGTCATAGTTTAAACTTGACAAAGACAATTTCTCAACTTTAAGGCATTTGTATTCAATATAGAAATCAAGCAAGATAAAAGCCCGTGTCCTCAGAGCCACCACAATCTACTAAGGATCCTAACAGTGTGTGTGGTAAGCAGATGTTATTTTACAAGACCACAAAAGAATAAGCATAAGATCACCTAGCAAATGGGTGGATGATCACAAGGGAAAATTCCAGAAGATATGCTGACTTCTCTTGACAGGTGTAATCCCTAAAAGCAGAGCCAGGAGTAACCCTGAGTACCACCAGGTGTGGCCCAAAGCAAGAAGTAAACAAATAGTACTAAATTTCAACTATACCCTTAAAACACAAAAACAAACAAAAAGTGTATGTAATGCCCAGAAAGAATAACAAAGTACACAGATGTATTACTTCACTCATCAGATTGTAGTACTGACCAACCATCTATGTCCAAAGAGAAAATAACCCCACAAATAACAAAACATATCTGCTGCTCATCTGCATTGTCATCCAGTGCATCTGCTTGATTCACTGAGCAACTCTGGGATCTTTTATTAGTAGGGGGAGGGGGGAAGGAAAATAGTGTCTCCAAAGAGAATGGCATCAAAGAGGCAGAAGAGTTGGGATGCCTTCCATAAAAAAAATCACCAACTTAAAAAAAAGAAATTTGAGGATTTCTAGGATTCATTTGTATTGCCTTCACATCTAATGCTTCTATGAACTTTCCATAGAGGGATTTAGGTCAGGTATTAAAAACAGAACCAGTATGAAGGAGTTCTGCATGGCCCCACTCTGCAGACAGAGTTGGGTGGGGATCTCACAGAAGAAAACTTCAGTCTTAGGACAAAAATGTTCTTCAGGAAAAGGATGTGGCTGAAAAGATGCAGTTCATAGTTCAAGAAAAATAATTTGGGGCTGGCGAGGTGGCCCTAGAGGTAAGGTGTCTACCTTGCAAGCACTAGCCAAGGAAGGACCGCGGTTCGATCCCCCAGCATCCCATATGGTCCCCCCAAGCCAGGGACAATTTCTGAGTGCTTAGCCAGGAGTAACCCCTGAGCATCAAACGGGTGTGGCCCGAAAAACCAAAAAAAAAAAAAAAAAAAAAGAAAAAGAAAGAAAAAGAATTTGCTCTAAAGTGCAGTGTTAGTTATTGCTGTTTATACTATTGTAACTGTTAATATGTTGTTATCCCAGTCATTTACAAGAATCAGTACCAAGGACCTGTTTTGCCATGCTTACAGTTTATTGCCTGCCCCAATTCACCCCATAAGACAGGATGCCAACCCAAAGCTCTACATCACTGTGTAGACCCACTAAGCCTGTTGTTATGGTAGCATTTTGAACTAGTTTGTCTGAACAAACAATGGCCTTGATTTTTCACTTTTGAATGTTTGTGCTCCTTTTGTTTAGAGAAAAACCTGTGCTTTTTTTGTTTTTGTTTGTTTATTTCTGGGCTACACCCAGCAGCACTTGGATTACTTCTGTCTCTATACTCAGAAATCACTCCTGGTAGGGTCATGGGGTATTATGAGATACTGAGGGTTGAACCCATATGGGCAAATGCCTTACCCATTGTGCAATCACTCCAGTCCCAAACTGTCTTTTTCTTTAAGTCCAGCTTTGTCACATAATTATTTCCTCAGTGGGTGCACTGTGGAAATCTTCCCACTGACAAGAGGTGCTATCACCAAATTTTGAATTAAGCAGAAAATCTATACACTATACACATCACTGAAATCAAAATGCATTTTATTTTACAATGGAATTATTAAATGCAACATACTCTAATACTTCCTATCCTATTTAGATTTTAAAAAATGTTTAATGGGGATCTGGAAAGATAGCATAGAGGTAGGATGTTTGCCTTGCATGCAGAAGGACAGTGGTTCAAATCCCAGCATCCCATATGGTCCTCCAAGCCTGCCAGAAGCAATTTCTGAGCGTAAAGCCAGGAGTAACCCCTGAGTGCTGCCGGGTGTGACCCAAAAATCCCCCCAATAATACAAGTTTAATGGGCTGGTAATAACCCAGTAAACTGATTTCACAATCAACTGATAATATTGATGTAAAATTTGAAATCTGTTTTAACTGAGAATTTACATACATTGTAACTTTTCTAATTCTTGGTATGAATTTAAAAAGTATACATTAAGCAATAATAGATAAAGACATAAATGAGGGCCAGGAGTTCTAGTAGGAAGCTTGACACAAAGAGTGGGGAGTGCAATTAGGGCAGAGAAGGAAACACTATGACAATGATAGTTGGAAATAATCTCTCTGAACAAGAACTAGATGCTGAAAAAAGGTAAAGTGATAGGAATGATACCCCTTCAGGAACCATAGTGTAAACCAGTGTCTAAAAGGATAAAAATGGGAGAAAGAGAAGAGAAATGTCTACCACAGAGAAAGGCAGGGGGTTGGGGGGATGGAGGGATGGAAAAATGAAGGCTTTAGTGGTTGGAAATGTGTGCTGATAAAGGGATGGGCATTGGGCACTATGACAGAAGCTTAACTATGAACAACTTTGCAACTGTTTATCACATGGTGATTAAATTAAATATATTAAAAAATGTTAAAGAATAAAAGATATGGGCCCGGAGAGATAGCACAGTGGCATTTGCCTTGCAAGCAGCCGATTCAGGACCAAAGGTGGTTGGTTTGAATCCCAGTGTCCCATATGGTCCCTCGTGCCTGCCAGGAGCTATTTCTGAGCAGATAGACAGGAGTAACTCCTGAGCACCGCCGGGTGTGGCCCAAAAACCAAAAAAAAAAAAAAAGAATAAAAGATATGCAGTAAGACGATAACAACATAGTTACCCATGATGGGTCAGATCATCATGTGTGGACCCAAGCAAATTCCACATGTCAGTGGAAAATGTTTTAGGAAGGAACGGAAAAGGCTTGACATAAGGAAAAGTAATTAAAGGAAAAAGTAATTTCACTGAGAACTATCATAACAATGTCAATGAGTGAACGAAGTAGAAAGCCTATCTCAAATACTGGGGGAGGGGGGGGGCAGGTGGAAGAAGGACGAAGGCATTGGTAATGGGAATGTTGTACTGGTGAAGGAGGGTGTTCTTTTTATGACTGAAACCCAACTACAATCATGTTTGTAATCACAGTGTTTAAATAAAGATATTATTAGATTAAAAAAATATGTGGCAGACTGTTTAATATTTCAAAATAACCATCTAATTTTCATAAAGAAAAAGTAATTTAAGTTAGAAATTACTCTTAGTTTTACATTTGGAATTTATTCCCACATTAGATTTAGTTCCTCTAAGCACACTCCAGCTTTCAGTAAACAGAAACATGAAATATAGGGGCCACAGACTGTCATATTTATCAATAAACTGTGCTGACAAATAAGAGCATCAGATAATAACCTCACATGGGAGGAAAGTTTAAAAAAAAAAATAGGCCCAAGTGCCCAACACAAAGCAGAATAGAGCTTTAAATGTCAATTCAGAAAACTGGAACCTATCATCAATTGCTCCTGAGAACATCACAGTATCTATTTTCATTCTATCTTTCAAACCATAGACTATAGGCTGTAGTACAGGGCTGGAAGTAGAGCACTTGTTCTGCAAGCAGCCAGCCTGAGTTCAAAGCCAGGAATAACCCCTGAGCACCTCTGGGTGTGGCCCAAAAACAAGACAAACTATAGGTCATAATCAACAATAAATCACTGCCAATTAGTGGTTCACTGGCAACATTTTTTTTTTGTTTTTTGTTTTTGGGCCACACCTGGCTGTGCTCAGGGGTTACTCCTGGCTATCTGCTCAGAAATAGCTCCTGGCAGGCATGGGGGACCATATGGAACGCAGGGATTTGAATCAACTACCGTAGGTCTTGGATAGGCTGCTTGCAAGGCAAACACCGCTGTGCTATCTCTCTGGCACCCCACTGGCAACATTTTTAAGAGAAAAGAGATAGGGGCCACCCATCACCCACAACCACTTCACCAATGGTCCTGACTCACCACTCCTCTACAATTCTCTGCAGACACCAATCTGACCAAAACTCCAGGTATATCAGTATTTGAGTTGGTATCACCAGGACTTTTTGGATTAAGTATGTACAATCCCTTCCTCACTCCATCCCCTTCTGCCTTCTTGTACTTCTGGAAATTTGGCAGATGAAAACATGCCCCACAAAAGCCTATTACTATCAGGAATGTGCTTGGAACTCCTAGACTATGTGGCTGTGAAACAACTTCAACTTTTGACTAATGTTATCCCTATAGGAACATACCAATCTAGGCACCAATGTGTACCTGATACCACAGAATGTTCAAAAACAAAATAAGTAAAAGAATAATTAGCAACAAGAGCTTACAAAACTTTCTGACTATGACTTAATAACCTTATTAGGAGATACAATATCTTTCACAAATTTTCATTTTACTGTACTTTGTATTCTTTCTTTTATTTTTTTAGTAATTTTGCTCCCACTTACCTGGAAACAAATGTATTGTAATAAAAAATCTATTGTATCAGCTATTGATGTCTTTAAATAAGGTAATTTCTATATTTACAAAACAAGGTTAAATAATATTTACAATTATAATAAATAATAAACTGTTAAAAAATAAAAGACTAAGAGCAAACCAATCAAAGACAGCATTTTGATTTTTGAAGATGATTTTAGAACAATATTGAGCACTGAGCTAAATCCCTGTATATATAGTTGATATATTATTAATTGCTAATAAACATCATTAATAAACAGCTCAAAGAAATTATGTAACATGTTTTATCTGTCCTTTCAATAATTTCTTTTTTTTTCTTTTTGGGTCACACCCGGCAGTGCTCAGGGGTTACTCCTGGCTGTTTGCTCAGAAATAGCTCCTGGCAGGCACGGGGGACCATATGGGACACCAGGATTCGAACCAACCACCTTTGGTTCTGGATCGGCTGCTTGCAAGGCAAACACCGCTGTGCTATCTCTCTGGGCCCCTTTTCAATAATTTCATATTGCTTATCATCTCTCTAGTTCTAAAAATCAATATGTTTCAGAAAATATATTTTCCCTAACCAACCACTCTAGTTGAAATGGATGGGCACAGGTCAATCCAAGGACAGCCGTAGAGAAACAGAAAAATTTAAGTTTTGATAAATCCACTATTTAGTGAATTTAGTGACATATAACAATTCTCATCTACTTTGAAATATATACGAAGTAAAAATAACTCAGACATTTAATTGTACTAAAGGACCAGTCAGAGCAATAATATGGTATAGTTAGGTTAGATTAGGATTTTACTATTATTGGTGCCTGCCTTGCTTGCAACCAATCAGGTTTTAATTCTCAGCATTGGATTTGTCTCTTGGAGCTGTCAGTAGTAGTTCAGGTGTGCAGAGCCAAGAGTAATCCCTGAAGTGTTGCCAGGTGTGCCCCCCCTCCAAAAAATTAACTTTAAATTAATGTATTTTAACCAGTGCCGAATAGTTGAACCATAATATTGAAATTTGGGTGGGTCTTGATTTGAGAAATTCACCTCAGGCATTCATTAAGAATACCTAATTAAGAAACATTAGTAACTATTTTGCAATTACTAACATTATTAATTAATTATGCATCTAAAAACTAAATAAAACATGGAACTGGAAAAGCCACAGTGAAAATAATTATGAATAAGAAAGAAAGCACAATTTTTATGAAGTGTTTTAAACTATACACTAAGGGGAAAATGAGGAAGTGAAGATGATCCATTTGTGCTATAACTTCCTAAAGTCAACAATAATGCAGGCATCTCAAGGAAATGAAAGAAGATTATGAATGGGAATAACAGGAAGTGGGTGGAAGAAAGAAACCAATATGACTGTTATTACTGAAGTCTGTATAACAATAACTACTGTACTAAACAAAGCCTTTTCTTAGAGTGAGCAGAAAGTTAAACATGTAGTGCTACTTTTCCTTTAAGAAACCCACCTTAGCGAAGAATGAACATGAGTGAGAAATAGAGGCCAGAGAGATAGCATGAAGGTAAGGCATTTGCCTTGCATGCAGAAAGACAGTGGTTTGAATCCCGGCTTCCCATAAGGTCCCCGAGCCTGCCGGGAGCGATTTCTGAGCATTAAGCCATCAGTAACTCCTGAGCGCTGCCTGGTGTAACCCAAAACCACAAAAAAAAAAAAAAAAAAAAAAAAACCTGAAAGTATAGAAATAGGCTAATTCTGAATAAAATTTCTGATCAAGATATAAAACAATCCAAATCTTATGGCAGAAGAAAGCAGATATAAACTCCCCACTCCATGCCTCACCTCTAAGGTAAAACTATGAAATAATTCATTCTAAAATTTAGCACTCGGGGTAAGGGGGGAGACAGTGCAAGGACTAGAAAGTTCTTTTCTAGTCCAGTTCTAATTCTAGGTTCCTCCAAAAATTACTGTTACAGCCCTAGTGGCCTCCAGAACCACTGGGGAAACCCAATTAAACTATTTTAACAAAACAAAATAAAACATTCAAATTGGCTTAAATTGCTAGATCATTATATCTAGTTAAGAAAAAATTCAACAGGAGGGAAGGAAGATATATAGCTCAGTGATCAGGAGCACATCTTATGCACCTAATCATGCTCATGATTTGCATGTACAAGACCTGAGTCTAAGCCCCTATAACTAAGAACTCCATGAGCTCTGCCATATATCCTTCAAGCCTCCTAAATACTTCTCGGGTGGCTCAGATGGTCTTCAGTCAAGGCCCAAGCAGCTCCCTATCCTTGGGCCTAATACTGAACCTTGCAACCTGGTTCACCAAGTACCAATAGCAATAGCCCTGAAACCCCTGTGCATTGCTGGAGAGACTTCCCCCACAGAAAAGGAAAAAAGTCAACAAACTAACACTAAACACAAAATATAGGTGTCAAACCACACAGAACTAAGAATAACCTCCAAGTAAGTTTGTCCCTTTTCCTCAATCAACTTACCCAACATTTTCTGCATCTTCATCACACTCGGCTTTGTATTTGCAAGGTCCACATTTGGAATGTTTTCTGTGAACTTCTGCTCCTGAACCTTCCTCTTCTGTTTAAAAAGAAAAATTTAATTTTCACTCAAAAATCGGGCTTCTTTCCAGATCACTTCATGTTTTCAGGAAATGTTATTCTAGTTGTGAGGCAAGTGTATCTAAGCTCTTGAGAAAAATGAGGTCCAAAATCTACCCAAGCTTGAGTTCAGAGATAGTCAATAATGAGTACAGCATATTCCATGAGGAATAAACAAGAATCAATGCTAGCAAAATAATCCTTGAAACTGTACAGAAGAACAAGGCACCTTGTTTTTGTTTTGTTTTGTTTTTGTTTTTGTTTTTAAATATGGAACGCTTCACGAATTTGCTTGTCAACCTTGCGCAGGGGCCATGCTAATCTTCTCTGCATCGTTCCAATTTTAGTATATGTGCTGCTGAAGCGAGCACTTTTGTTTTGTTTTTGTATGTTTGTTTTAACTAAATCACCATGAGATAGAGTTAAAAAGCTAATAGTTTCAGTCAAACAATGTTCTAACACCAAACTTTTTGCCAGTGGAACAATAGTCATTTTTAAAAACTAATTGGTTTTCGGGGCCGGTGAGGTGGCGCTAGAGGTAAGGTGTCTGCCTTGCAAGCGCTAGCCAAGGATCGTGACCCATATGGTCCCCCCAAGCCAGGGGCAATTTCTGAGCGCTTAGCCAGGAGTAACCCCTGAGCATCAAACGAGTGTGGCCCAAAAAAAAGCAAAAAAAAAAAAAAAGTAATTGGTTTTAAAAGAATTGTCACAGAGAAGGAAAATAAATTGTCACAAAACAGTAAATAAAGGGGGGGGGGGCATGAACAAAAAATGTAGCCTAGTGATTCATAACCTATTAAAATAATTTGTTCAAAGCTTCTTAGGCAAGTAAGTGACTGAACAACAGAGTTTAGCAGGTCTCTGTGTAACATTTTATTCAATATCATTTCCCTGTAACAGTAATGGGGAGAAAGAATCCCAGCTGATAAAGAGGGAAACATTATTTGAATACTTATTTTCATTATATATCTTTTTGCTTATGAGTTTTCAAAAACACTCTGAATGATACTAAATGAGCTTCTATATAGCCATCACCTTCTTCTCATCAATTTCTCACCTGCATTTCTGTCTATGTTATCCCAGAAGATTACATATCTAATCTAATCCCAGAGGCCCCAACCTGTCCCTTTTTTCACTCTGCCAATAAACATGGGCAAAAGTACCCAGCTGCAGAAGTATGTGGGTCTTCCATAAGCAAGAACACACAAAATAATGAAGTCCAAGAACCCTACACACAACCCATATGTAAGAAGACTCAACACTTGTGGGTCTTGACTAAAACAGAGCACAACCCAGTATTAAAAACTAGGCAGTAAGACTGATTCTAAAGCCCACTGAGGGATTCTTGCCCAAGCATTTTCCTATTTTGATTTGGGGAAAATCAGCTATTCTGGTTAGTGTCAATCAGTAAATACTGTGTTAAAGGTGGGCCCGGAGAGATAGCACAGCGGCGTTTGCCTTGCAAGCAGCCGATCCAGGATCAAAGGTGGTTGGTTCGAATCCCGGTGTCCCATATGGTCCCCCATGCCTGCCAGGAGCTATTTCTGAGCAGACAGCTAGGAGTAACCCCTGAGCACTGCCAGGTGTGGCCAAAAAAAAATTAAAAAATAAAAAAATAAAATACTGTGTTAAAGGTACAGTACAAAGATCTAATATCTTCCAGTATTTGGGTATGGACCTGACCTTTAAGCAGGAATCCTGTCCTAACTTCTCATAAGTACCCCAAACAAATTTTCAAGGCCATAATCCTTTCTAAGCATTTTTGAGCTCTTAGAAACATTACCGAATTTAGAAATTATTCAGTCTCCATGAGTTCACTAAAATCTGTCTATAAATCCTAACAAACCACTAGTACTTTGTAACTTACGTTCCTTTAAAAAAATAAAAGTCAAGTTACACATTGAGGGAAAAAAGATCAAGCATATATATCATACAAGCAAATATTGATATTAACTTCCAATTCCTAAATGGAGAAACAATGATTTCCTAGGTATATGACTACAATAGCTAGACAACATATACCTTAAAATCTTTCTCAGCTGAGTGGCTGGATTGATAGCCTAGCAAGTAAACCATTCGCCTTGCACACAGATGAGCTGAGTTCAATCCCTGGCATCCCATATGATTCCCCCATACCCACCAGGAGTGATGCCTGAGTCAGAAATAACCCCTGAGCACAGCAGGGTGTGGTCAAAATAATCCTTCTCAGGTGCAGTCTAGAATTTATGTGCTGACCCTTCACATAAAACTTCTAACTGAAAATGTTCTTTCATCAAATTCTATAGTTGAGCAATTTTAATCTTCCTTTTTTCTTTCCCATTAACTAACTATTCTGTTCTCTAGGTGATCATTTAGCTTTCTTCCAACTCCGAAATTTTAGGAATGAGTAAAATGTAAAGGTCTAGAGTAAGTTTCAGTATATAAAAAAGTCAACTATTTTTCATTTGTAAGTATGATATTTACTGAAAATTTTTCTTTTAGATTATTCCCATAGTACCTCAAACGTTATTTTGCATATAGTGGAGACTAAACTAAGAATTACTCCCTTCTTAGACTATGAAACAAAATTATCTTTCTCAGTTCTGGTCATTTAGAATTATCCTACTATGTACTAAAAATATTATGCAACTGATTTTACAAGCAAGTTGCCTCATAAAAATCATGCCTATATTTTTAAAAGCAAAATTAAAACCATAATTAAGAAATTGTAAAGAATGAAGCTTGAGATTCCTTTAGTTATTCCATAAATCTCTCTCCTGAGCACAACTCTAAAAATATTTAATTTTATATACTGAAAATTCCTTGGAAGCAAACATATGTAAGCAGAAGAGAATGTTACAAATGCTCTAGTCCAATATAAATCATTCGTAGGGATAATCCTATGAGGACACTTTGAAACAAGCACACTATTACAGGAATTACATCACTTCCACTTTATAGGACTATAGACAATCAAATTATGATCAGAAATAACTGCATTTTGAAAGATGTTCTTGAGTTAAAAGGAATGAGAAATTGGGATGATGGGTAAGGGGTACAGAATTTCTCACGTAATGACTAATAGCATATGCGCAGATGTTTGAATTCAATAAATGATAGTAAACTATACATTTTAAGTGCATAAACTAAAAGTGACATCAGTTTTATCTCAATAAAACTGTTTTTTAAATAATTTAAAGTACACAAATGTCCTTATGGAGTACTTGACACTTACCTCCTTCTCCAGATCCAGAACCATTATCTGAGAAGAAAAATAAAGAATGAATATGAAACAACTTTCCTGAAAACATCTATCAAACAGAAAAGTTCTTAATTAAAATTCAAACTGTGGTAGCCAGAGCAATAGTATAATGGGAAGGACACTTGCTTGCACATAGTGAACCAAAGTTCTATCAACTGGAATCCGTAAGCCCTGCAAACGAACAGGTGTGACCCAAAAATAAATAACAAAAGCTTCCTTTGAAAAACATTATCATAGAGCCCTTTTGTCTTTTAAAAAAGTAGAAGGGGGCCTGAGAGATAGCACAGCGGTAGGCAAACGGCCAACTTGGACCTGGGTTCTAGTCCCGGCATCCCACATGGTCCTCGAACCTTCCAAGAGTGATTTCTGAGCACAAAGCCGGAGTAACCCTTGAGTGTTACCAGTTATTAGTTTTGCTTTTCTAGCCATAATCTGTAGTGTTCGGGTTTACTCCCAACCAAGTACTTGGGGATCTCTCCCTTTGGTACCTGGACATAAGGTGGTGGCAGTGGGACAGGAGGCCAGGCATTTGGTGTCAGGGATAGAGACCAGGGCTCCTGTTGCAAAGCATTCACTTGTTCCTTTAATTCATTCTGTAACCCTGAATAGTTTATTCATCGATACTTATTTTATACTTCCTTCAAATATAAATTCCATAGGTACATAATCTTCCAAACCTCATATATTTTTGTAGTCCATTCAGGAAATTCTGTACGAGATGCCTCGTACAGAATAAAGATCAATAAATACCATAAAGTAAATGGTTAAAAAATTTTTCATTTTGGGGCCAAAGAGATAGCATGGAGGTAAGGTGTTTGCCTTTCATGCAGAAGGTCTTCAGTTCGAATCCCGGCATCCCATATGGTCCCCCGTGCCTGCCTGGAGCAATTTCTGAGCATGGAGCTAGGAGTAACCCCTGAGCACTGCCAGGTGTGACCCAAAACCACAAAAAAAAATTTTTTTTCATTTTAATTAACTCATTTAAGAAGAAAATACTTAATTTTTGTTAAAGCTTGTGAGGAATAATAAACTACTTTATAAAGATCAATAAATACCATAAAGTAAATGGTTAAACTTTTTCATTTTAATTAACTCATTGAAGAAGAAAATATTAATTTTGTTAAAGCTTGTGAGGAATAATGAATAAGCTACTTTTATTAGAAACAGAAGAAGAGAGCTTTGAGTGCTGCTCCAAAAATCTTAATGATACCTGAAAAGCCAAAAGGTAAGAAAAGCCCCCAAGATTTAGAAGAAAAGCTAAGATTTTTCATATTATTGATAAAATTAACTAGAAGAAAAGTATAAACTAGGAACTGTAAAAAGTGGTATTAAAGCATCTCTCTCCCCAAAGTTATCAGCAAGAAGGCATCCTAAACAGTATTAATACAAACCAATTATCCAGTTCTAAAAATACTGTACAAAAATCACAGTTGGAAAGGGAATAAAGAGAATGCCTTAATGGTATCAGCCCAGCACAAAGCAATAAAAGACGAGAGGCAAGTGAACATTTGCCATTTTATCCAGCACTTTCTGGGGAAGAAGCTAGCATAGAGAGCATAGAGTTCTTCAAAGAGGTCTCTAGAGAGGGAGCAATATCCGTAACAATACTGCATCCTTCCTTTCAAGCCCCCTCATCTCATAAAGAAAGACATTGTCAGATATGACAGAAACAAAAAAAAAATGAAAGTACATATTTTATTTTGGCAAAATCTTCAAGGGACTTTATATAAGTACACATTGCATTCAATTCTGATTTATTACCTTAGAAAACTACACCATTTCTAAGAAAGAAGAAAAAGAGAGAATGAAAGAACAGAGGAAAAAAAAGGAATAGGTTCAAAGAAATGACTCATTAAGATGGAATACATGCTCTGCTTTCAAAACAAGTTTCTGGTACCCACAATTCCCCATGTAATGCCAGGGCTGACCTATGAGCATTGAAACTGGGAGTAGCCCCTAAAGTAATGTGACCCCAAAAAAAAAAGTAGTGTGACCCAAAAAAAAGAGAAAATAAGTGAACTCACTAACAAACTGCTTTTTTTTTTTTTTATTTCTTTGAAAAATATACTCTTGGGCCCGGAGAAATAGCATGGAAGTAAGGCGTTTTCCTTTCATGCAAAAGGTTATAGGTCCGAATCCCAGCATCCCATATGGTCCCCCGAGCCTTGACAGGAGTGATTTCTGAGTGTGGAGCCAGGAGTAGCCCCTGAGCTCTTTCTCCACCTATTCCATATACATTGACTGGATGCAGATGATATGCTTAGCAATATGGTAAATGCATATGATGATATATATAAAAATCATGATGCATCAAATACTCACACTCCTATTCTTTACAACCCACATAGAATTTTAATAAATGTAATACCCACACTAGCCTTTCATTTCAATTAGTATTCCTAAATAATGTGACTACACTAATAATGAGGTAAACTCTTCTTTAGATTATATTTTCATGACGCCCACATCTTTCCCGGCCCACAAAAGTCCTGTCAGCCTTAGGATTATAATACACCTCGTTTGGCAAGACTCCCTGCCTTCCTGTCGAAAAATGACTGATCTAGCCAGAGATGGATGTGTCAGATAAATGAAATACAGTTTGGTATATATGTAGAGATGGGAACAAAGTATGAACCACCTCTACCAGGAGATGCCACAGAAAAAAATTTTCACAAAAGATAAAAGGCAACACCTGACTCTTAAAAGTTTAACAAAGGAGTTTCCAAGTAAGCAAGAAAGATTATTTCTAGAACACGACATAGGATCAACTGACATGAAAACCACTGAATACCCAGAAAATAATAAACTCAAAATAGCTTAGCTCACAAAGTCCTCATCTAATAAATAACCCCAGGAGATGATTTTCCTCTAACAATTCAGGAAATTAAGGCTGAGAGAAGCTAAGTAACTTGTCCAAGACCATCCAGGAAATAGGAGCTAGTCACTTAAAAGTCAGGGCTTTTAAACCCCATTGTAGGGGCTCTTTCCAATCTACCACTCAGCCTCCTAATGGTTCACATTCAATCTTATGCAAAGCAGTTGATGTCTTAAACACACTCTTCATAAATGATGCATAATTTAATTTTAGGGAGTAAAAAAATCTCCATATTCCTTTTCAGTTTCTAAATCAATTCCGTGAAATACAATCCACTTATAGGCTAGGAAGAAAGCTCAAAGGGCTACAGAACATACTTTGCATGAGAGGACCAGTCATAATCCTGCAGCACTTCTGCATGCTCCTTACCCCCTCCCTCCCAAAAAAGAACCACAGCATGTTCTGACAGATGACAGCTAGTCTATGCACTATAACACTAATTTCACCAAGCACCCAATTATTTCTATGTAAAAGAATTTGGTTTGGGGAAGGGGTCTGAGAGAAACCAAAGAGAAACTATTTCCTTTAGAATTAAGCTCTTAAATCATGTACCTGGAGTCTGAACTGAAACCATATGAATCAATCAATCATGCTTTATGTAACGAAGCCCCATTATACCTCTAAATTCGAGCTTGGGTATACTCCCTGGTAATACTCCATTATTAGAACTATTATGTTTAGGCCAAGAGGAGTTAATACTGTCCATGACTCCATAGAGAGGTAACAACCATAAACTCCGTGTGTGGAATCATCCCAGACTGCCCCGTGCATCTCTTTATCTGTGACCTCTCCTTGTAATAATAAATCATACCCATGGGTATGTAATAGCTTTCTCAGAGTTCTATGAGTCATCCTAATGAATTACTAAACTTGAAGGTGGTTTGGGGAAACTTCTAAAGTTGCAATTTTTGTCATCCAAGTGAGGACACATTGAAGACTGCACCTTTTCACTTTGCAGCTGACCCTAAAATCTGACCCTAAAATTACAGTGCTCCAAAAACTGTTTTTACTAAAGTCTTCACTTTAGTAAAAACAAATTTTTGGAGTACTGTAATTGAAAATTAAAGGAAATGGAGTAGATCACACATCAGTATAATTTCAACATTTTCCACTGACACGCAATAATTACAATGTTTCACCTGCATCCCTGCCCCTAAATACAAAGGCAAGTAAGTAATATCAATGCCTAATAATCAACTACTGCCAATCATGAAGGGGAAAAAAGGAAATAAATTAAAATAATTGGAGAAAGTAGATAGCAAGGAACAGAGAATTGAAAGCAAAAGCCAAAAAAGTAAAGAGCTAGGGCTGAAGAGATAGTACCAAGGCACTTGCCTTGCACGTGACCAACACAGGTTCTATCGCTGACACTCCAAGTATTTCCTCAAGCACCTCCAGGAGTTATTCATGAGTGCAGAGCAAGGAGCAAGCCCTAAACACCGCTTGTGTGACCCAAAACCCAAAAATAAGGGAAAAATTTTAAAAAATAAAGCTCTGAAAGACATATCCTGGAATGTCCCTAATGGATTTCTATACATATAACTTTATTGACCATCCCTACATATCATTCTGTACCCCCATATATTTGACTTTGGGAGGTTGGGCCAGAAAAGCATTATCTATACCCAGCATTGCTCTGGGGTTATTTCTGGCTCTGTGCTTAGAAGTGACCTTTGGCAGTGCTCAGAGACCAGGAATTTGAACCAGGCTCAGACAAATGCAAAGAGAGCAATTTACTTCCTCTACTCTCCAGCTCACTCAACAGAATCTTATTTCATCTAATAATAAAGATATTAAGGCAAAAGATACACCACAAAGAAAGCATTAAACATTAAAACTATACTGAGAAGTCAGTAGAAGACTACTTGGGGTTAAAAAAAACTAATGTCAAATGAGGAAAAAATAGTAAATTTCCCACTTCCCTTGCAATTACCACTGATCCTTTCCTTTTAGAAAATATGGTGGAAACATTTCTAATATTTATTTAGAAGAATATACATACCAGAGTAGCATGGACCTCTTGCAACTACTGTTATCTCTTTTTGTTGCTTACAAGCAGCCCTTCGGAGAAAGCATTCATTTTGATAAGTGTCCCCGTTTGATCCACAGACAGGAATATAATTTGTATGGCACTGCAAAAGAAACAAAAATAAATTCTCAGAACTAGGCATGAATATTAATAGTTCATTTCACATGCATGAATACAATGCCATATTATTATGACAGGCTTCCACTACACAATAGATTGCTCTCTTATTTGGTGTA
Organism: Suncus etruscus; assembly: GCF_024139225.1. Taxonomy (NCBI): domain Eukaryota; kingdom Metazoa; phylum Chordata; class Mammalia; order Eulipotyphla; family Soricidae; genus Suncus; species Suncus etruscus. The sequence goes on along the minus strand of NC_064848.1, from coordinate 72,808,724 downwards.
AAAAATGAATTGTGCCACTTTCTCACACTTTTTCTCACATACATAATGAAAATAACTATCAACTCTTCATAAAGTAAGAGTGAAAATTCAAATCCTATTTAATTCATTTGCTTGCTCTAAAGATCTCATGAGATTAAAATGTAAAGGAAATTCTTGGCAATGTTTGCAAGAGTATATGTCACTTTATTATTGTCAAAATTCATTAGCAATATAATACAAATCTCTAAAATGCTGAGTCCCCTCATAAATAAATGCTCAAGAAGAGACAAAAAATATATGATTATCTATATTGTCAGTGACACAAACAAAAATATATACATGGACCAAAAAGAGTAGAATGAATTGAATGCTTGTGATCAACCTTAGTTAATACGGCCCTCTGAGCAAGGAGGGAAGTGGGGCAGAGGGGAGAGAGGGAAGGAAAGAAAGGAAGGGGTAGGAGAAAAGAAGATAAATATTTTTGGAAGTTCTCCAAAAAACAAACTATATCTAGCTATGTAACTATTCATAACTATTGTATATATCATATATATATTGCATAACATATATAATAGTCTTATATTAGTAAGCCTTATATGTATTACTATACATAATAAAATTAGATCATGTACTAAATCAGTGTTCTTCAACAGGGCCATATTACCAATGAGTCCAGAGATAAAAACTGGATAAGTGGGTTGACAACATAAGACTAGGGAGTCAACTAGTGGGAGGGGACCACAAGAAAGAAACATGTTTGGATAGGGACCATGTACTGAAAAAGGTTGAGAACACAGGTATAAACTACAAGAATATTTCATATTTATTATTTAAGATGGAGGTATTTAAGAAAATACCTCAGAAAAGAATAGAATGTAGGGGCCGGGAAGGTGGCGCTAAAGGTAAGGTATCTGCCTTGCAAGCACTAGCGTAGGACAGACCGCAGTTCGATCCCCCAGCATCCCATATGGTCCCCCAAGCCAGGGGCAATTTCTGAGCACATAGCCAGGAGTAACCCCTGAGCGTCAAACAGGTGTGACCCAAAATCAAAAACAAACAAACAAACAAAAAAAAAGAATAGAATGTAAAGAGTATTTGAAGGATAAGTAGAAGACAAAAAAGTGGTAAGGGCTTAAGAAATAGGAGCCGGAGAGATAGCATGGAGGTAAGGCGTTTGCCTTTCATGCAGAAGGTCATCGGTTCAAATCCCGGCGTCCCATATGGTCCCCCGTGCCTGCCAGGAGCTACTACTGAGCAGATAGCCAGGAGTAACCCCTGAGCGATGCCGGGTGTGGCCCAAAAACCAAAAAAAAAAAAAAAAAAAAGAAATAACACAGGACCCATAATGTGAAGAAAGTTCTGTATGTCAAAATCTATAGAGAAAATATAACAATACAACACAAGTTATAATTATTAAAAATATATAATAGGGGCCAGAGTGGTGATAGCACTGTGGTAGGGCGTTTGCCTTGCACGTGGCTGACCTGGAATAGACCAGGGTTCGATTCCCAGCATCCCATATGGTCTACTGAGCCTGCCATGAGTGGTTTCTGAGCACAGAGCCAGGAGTAATCCCTGAGCGCCGCTAGGTATGGCCTCAAAACAAAACAATAATAATAATAATAATAATAATAATAATAATAATAAATAAGACTTAGATAAAAGACAAATTTACAAAAATAAAAAAACTACAAATGCTGATGGGGGAAGGGTCTAGAGAGATTCTACAGTAGAGAGGGCACTTGCCTTGCTCATGACCAACTCGTGTTGAGCCTTGGCTTCCCGTATGGTCCCTATGTACCACCAGGAGTAATTTCTGAGTGCAGAACCAAAAGTAATCCATGACCAAGTATGACCTCCCTCTCCCTTCCCCCCAAAAGGGCATAAAAAAAGAAAAACACTTGTTTTCATTAATAATCAGATCTGTATTACTATATAATTTGTAGTTTATAAAACTGGCTATTAGAGCCGGGCGGTGGCGCTAAAGGTAAGGTGCCTGCCTTGCCTGCGCTAGCCTTGGACGGACCTTGGTTCGATCCCCCGGTGTCCCATATGGTCCCCCAAGCCAGGAGCAACTTCTGAGCACATAGCCAGGAGTGACCCCTGAGCGTTACCGGGTGTGGCCCAAAAAAAAAAAAAAAAAAAAAAACTGGCTATTAAACTAAAA